>NW_020955548.1:621853-667476 GCF_003031625.1 Empidonax traillii | reverse complement strand
GGAGAAGGGACAAATGGAAAGGGAAGATTAGAAGTTCAAGCCTATGGGTGTTCATGAGCCTCTGTAGAGACTGCAGTCTAGAAACTCTCGGCAGAGCCTTTTCCAGACCATGTTGTGTTGTTACTAGATGATTTTGCGTGATTTTGCTTCAGTGAAGTGGTGCCTATCTTGGCAAACAAAACTTACATTCAAAGTGCTGTCACAAGCACCAGTAAATTATCTTCTCTAAATTTTCATAGATCCCCTTGCCCTAAGGAGCAGCAGTTCAAGGTTGTAGAAGAAGAGTTGGGTCTTGTTGTCAGTTGTGGGTGGGAACAGAAAGGGGGAATGCTCTGTCCATCAGCTGAGCATGGCACTTAAAAAATCCAAACAGTTCTACACAGAAATTGTAGTCACTTTCAAAGAAATATTTCCTGTATAGGCAGAACTTTCTGTGGGTCTGCATTAAAGCTCAGTAATGGTCTTCAGTGCTGCAGCCATCACGCAAACGAAAGGGGTCTGATTACGTGGAACAATTATTGTGAAGAAAGTTAGGGAACAGAGGTCCTGCCTTTGAGTGCTGCTTTGGTAACTATCTGTGGGGACAGGCTCACTCCTTTGGTTGGCTTTTACTTCCTTCTCCTTCTCCTTTATGGGGGCAAATGGCAGTCTGATGGCAATACTCTTGAGAACAGTAACATGCAGAGGGACCTGGATAGGCTGGAGAGTTGGGTTGATTCCAGCGGGATGAAGTTCAACAAGGCCAAGTGACGGGTCCTGCACTTCGGCCACAACAACCCCCTGCAGCGCTACAGGCTGGGCACAGAGTGGCTGGAGAGCAGCCAGGAGGAAAGAGATCTGGGCGTGCTGATTGACAGGAAGCTGAACATAAGCCAGCAGTGTGCCCAGGTGGTCAGGAAGGCCAATGACATCCTGTCCTACATCAAGAACAGTGTGGCCAGCAGGAGCAGAGAAGTGATTCTTCCCCTGTACTCAGTGCTGGTGAGTATTGTGTTCAGCTCTGGGCCCCTCAGTTCAGGAAGGATATTGAGGTGCTGGAGCAGGTCCAGAGAAGAGCAACCAGGCTGGTGAAGGGACTTGAGCACAAGTCCTATGAGGAGAGGTTGAGGGAGTTGGGGTTGTTTAGTCTGGAGAAGAGAAGTCTTAGATGTGACCTCATCACTCTCTTCAACTACCTGAAGGGAGGTTATAGCCAGGTGGGGGTCGTTCTCTTCTGCCAGGCAATCAACAATAGGACAAGAGGGCATGGGCTTAAGCTCTGCCAGAGGAGGTTTAGGTTAGATATTAGAAAGAAGTTCTTTAGAGAGAGAGTTATCAGGCATTGGAATGGCCTGCCCAGAGAGGTGGTGGATTCTCTGTTCCTGAAGGTTTTTAAGATGAGGCTGGATGTGGCACTGAGTGCCATGATCTAGTAATCCCAGCGTGGATCAAGGGTTGGACTTAATGATCTTGGAGGTCTCTTCCAACTCAGTTAATTCTATGATTCTATGATTCTATAGTTAAGTCCTGCTGGCACAGGATAAGTGGTAGGTCTTTCCAGAGTATGTGTCTTGTAGAATCACTGCTCCAAAAGCTGGTAGTTCTACCAAAACCAGGAATGTGAGCACTTTGGTATCATCCTGGTAGAAACTTGGGCTATTATTGGCCTCAGGCATTTCTGTTAGGTATGAGCTGACTGGCCTTGGGCATACAGTGGCAGTCAGAGAGCCTGACCTTTTCCATTATTCCAACTTCAAGTCCACAAACCTACTGCTGAGTTCCTAAAGTTCAGTTTGTTACCTATGTTTGACTCAAAGTATGAAAATGATCTGGAGAGAAACAAGAGAGAGGTCAGAATAGTGGAAGCTAAAAAAGTTCATGCACAATTCTTAAAATCTGACAAGTTTTAGAAAGGGAAATAGAAGACACACTGCTGTTTATTTTACTCTATTCTCCTCACTGCATGTGATTTTTCTTATTTTTCTTTCTATGCTATAAGTGGGTGATATTGGTCCAATTCCTACAAAAATAATTTTAGATATTTTTTTATCTTATTTGCTTACCTGGGGCCACAATAACAGCTGTGAATGGACCTCAGGATGACACTCTCATTTCTAAACAGATGATTTGTAATTGGAGTATCGATGAATGTTTTGTCCTCAGGGCAGCAATGCCATTTCCTAAGAACAGATACTTACTGCTCACAAACTCTGGACATCTTTAAATTGTTGAACCTCACTGCTATGAAACCACCTAATTGCTGGTGTATACACACAGGTTCCTAAATCAGTTGAAATTGGATTCAGAATAACACATTCTTGTATTTATAAAAGTAGTGTGTAAAATTATGTTAAGAAAACCCTAATTTCAGAAGCAGATGCATTCTATTCCTGAACTTTCCTGTTTTTTTTTCTTTTCTGAATACACTTGTAGTTTTTGAGTGTCTAATGAACATAGGGAAAATTGGAAATGAACTATAATCTGTATTTATTTTTTAGATATCTGATATAAAACTGCATAAATTTGTTTGTATCTGTTAGCAAAACCATCTTTCTTTTCCTTCTACTTTTAGAACTTCTTAGTTACTGAAGCATGTCTATACACTTTGAATAATCTAAGCAAGCCTTTCTTTTTTCTACATGTTCATAAAATTATTCAAGAAATCTCAGCAACTATGTATGTAGATGGCTGAGTGAAGCTGACATTTAAACTACTGAAAATTACACAGTACGTACTAATATAAAAAAAAATAAATTATAACTGATGAATGAAGAGCTGTGAATTAACATTTAGAAATTCAACAAGCTGGAGTTTTTATGTGAATGAGGATGAAAGGTGAAGTGAGATATTTTTAAAAGCTTTTATTTTACGTCAGTAGAGTGTGTGTCAAAAAGAAATTATTTTGAGAATGCCTTAATATCATGGTTGCAGTAATTAGCCCTTAGTTACGTAAAACGGAATGAGGTGGGGTTTTTTGTTTTTTTAATGGGAAAGTTTTCAGAGCTTCCTTTTTGCTGGCTCTAGACACATATCCTGAAGACAAGAGAAGAGAAGATCATGGCTTACTTAAACAATGTTATGAACCACTCTGTTTCTTGAAGTTCTTTAATAAAAAAACTCAAAACAAGGCTGTGATGTGTCACATAATTGTAAGTTTTTTGATGAGGTAATCATAGGTGGCTGTAGTAGAAAACCACATATTTTGAAAGGGCAGAGATGAAAACCATTACTGAAGGTAGAAGTTAAGGAGCCTTATAGAAATAGAAACTACCATAAAATAACATTAAAATAAAATAAATTTAAAAATAAAAACTTAAATGAGTGAAGTTATATCTACTAATCCCATGCTAATTGTGATAGCTTCAAGCTTTGTTTTAGAGGACTTGGTCATTGGCAGAATTATTTTGGTGAAGTAAAGAAATTTAACTGCCTGAGGGATCAGTTGTTGTGGGGTTAAGTCTAAAACTCACTCAGACTTTGTTTGCTAGGTTAAATTCCAAGCAATACTTACACCAGCACACAGTTGTCTGGGGGCAGCCTTGAAGCGGACTAAGCTCCATGCTATAAAATATGTATCACTACAACTGGGGTGAACCAGAGAGAGTCGGCTCATTGAATTCAGGGGCATGTGCAACTGAGTGAGCGTAAAAGGGAAACGTGAAGGAATCATGTCCAGATGCCAGTCCATCAGACTGGTGAGTGTCCAAGAGGGCACACTAGTCAAGGATGATGACACATGAAACTTAAAAGATGTCCAGAACATAAACTTTTGCCCCCCATTAAAGCTTAGCAATATCAAGTGTTGTCAGTTGGTGGCTTGCTTAATCTCAGTGGAAACGATAACCTGTTTTAGGTTATTATTGAAGATTAACATAATCTTCCATCAAGGCAGGGGGGATGTGCTAGATGCGGGTTTTTCATATTGAGGACTCAGTAAATTCCTTGAAAAAGAGTTCATAGGAAATATCCTTTTAGTTCAGCAATTATCTTCGTCTGAGCAATGACTCATTTGCTCTGCACTGAAACCCGACAGCATTAAGCAAAACTATTCTCTTTCAAACTAAAAGTAGAATGCGGACAGCATCGCTGGAGCTGCTTTCTTCCATTAAGGGCAAAAAATGTCATAAATGGCTGCAAGTGTGCCATCTTTCTGTGCTGCCATTGCCTAATTTGAAATATTTAATTTAACACATTTCTGAAGTATGCTGATTGCCTCTTACTGCTAATTTACAGTTCCTGCAGTCTATTTCCTATACCCTTCTTTAGATACATCAGGTTGTCTGTGATGTGATAATGTGTTTAAAAATGAGAGTTTCCTTCTCCATGCTAGGCAAAGGGTCCTTGTAAATTCATGTCCTGAAACAACACCACCGGTATGCCACGTCAAGACCTCCTCTGTCAACAGGAAAAGAAGGGTAGCTGTAGTAGGAGACTTCTGATATGCAGACCAGACCCAACTCACAGAGAAGTCTACTGTCTCCCAGGGACTTGGTAAGGGACATTATTGGAAAACTCTCCAGTCTAGTATAGGGGTTTAGAGAAGCAACAATAAGTAGTACTCTTTGCAGTAGGATGTACCACAGAAAATTACTGTGCCACAATTTAAAGAAATAAGCTAAGAAAAGTAAGGAAAATACGAAAAAGGGAGCTGAAACAGCTGAGCAGGCAACATTGGTTTGATGCATAACCAGGAGTATTGTCTTAAAGAAGTTCATAAAGCAGTCACCAAAAACTCTGGGGGCTCCAGACACAAGTTGAATACGAGTCAGCAGTGCCCTGGCAGCCAGCAGGGCCAGCCATGTCTGGGGAGTGTGCCTGTGTGTTTATCCTAGTACACAGCATTCTGTCCTAGTTTAGCAATGGCCTTTCATGAGTGGGGGAGCAGCAGAAGGGAAGCAGAGCCATAACAACTGCTCTGGTCTGGTCAGCAAGATGTGCAGAAGAAAGACCCAGTTCCCTGCCTTTGGAATGTGTGGCCTGCCTCCTTCAGATATTCTTCAGAAAGGGACCTATATCACGGGAATGACTCAAACACCTAAATGTTATCTGTGATACAGGTGTTGTTCTAAGAAGATTCTGAAAGTAATAGCCTTTGTTTGGGGATAGTGGGAATGTTTGGAGGATGTGTGTTTCCACCTTTGTTTCCTCCCTTTCTAGAAAACAGCAACATTTTGTCAGTATTCAACATTTAGAGAAGTAGCATAGTAAAAGAGTTCCTTTTCTCGTTGTCTCTTGAGCCATTTACTTTCAGTTTCTTGCTGGTTCTTAAATGTCAGCTGCACAAAACATGCATATGTTTTGGGGGGGGGGGGAAGTTGTGGCTTTTTTTTTTTTTTTTTTTAAGAATTGAGAATTTAAAAACATAACTGCCTCCCCTTCAGAAACAAACCAAACCAAGTCAGACCAAAACAAAGCCTCTTTTCCACACCAATTTTCCCCAAAATTCAGCTATGTATTGTAGCAGTGGAAGCAACCATGGAACAATGAATGCAGTTTGAGAGAAGAACTGAGGAAGAATTCAGTTCTATTTACTTCAGGAATGTTCACTAATATTTCAGGATCTTCTTGTGAGATATGATACCTCAAGAAAGGTTCTGAAGAGCAATATCACAACATATATGCTACCTGAGGGAAATAATCTTCTGAACTAGTTGCAGTGGCTGTTAACATAGCTGTTCATAAAATAGATTACTATTTCAGAAGTGAGCTGGGAAGCAGAACAGTATCAGTAAGAGCTGATCCTTTCACTGTTTTTGAAAACTATACTGGTAACTAAGAAACTGTATAAACTTTTGAGGAACCTTGCCAAAAAAACATGATAAAGAATTTCTTTTCATTCATTATTCTCATCGGATAAGCCAGGAGAGAATAGATAAGGTGAGATCAGGTGATTATTAGCTAAGCAGAATGAAAGGAATTGCTGGCTTATGCAATGAAAGAAACATCTTAAAATATCAGTCTGCTAAATTTAAATTATTGCAAGGATCCAGAATCTTGTGGAAAGAATCTAGCGTATACTTAGATGATAATGGGGAAAGAACTCATTGGTAAACAGTCTGTACAAGAAGCTACGCTATAGGCTCAGTGAGGAGCTGGGAATTATTCAGAGAAACTGACCCTTGGTATTCTGCAGAGCTATAGAAACAAATAGCTACCAATCTACTTCACTAAAGAAAATATGGATCTGTGAAGGGCACGTAGAAACTGTGATTGTACTCTTTTATGGATAAAGGTTGCTACTAAAATTATGAAAAGAGAGATCATTTTGAAAGACATTTTCTCTAATGTGTCGGAACAAAATTCAGGGCCTCTCTTAATTCTTGTCATAAACTGAGTACCAAGAATAGAAATTTAACCTGACATGTTTTAAAAGTGATTGGATTTATAGGTCAGTAATTTAAAGACTTAAAAAGCTAAGTCCCAAATGTTTGAAGTTATGGAGCTAGATACCTAGACACCCTGGAGGATGTTTACTCTGTTGTTCAACTAAGATACATAAGCTCATATAAGCTTAGCTAAAATGTATACATTACATACATGTTCATACCTTTTCTTCAAAGAAGAGGTCCTTCAGAGCGAACTGAAGATTTCAAGATTTCAACTTCAGTGTATAAGGTTGGGAAAAAAAAAGTGGTCATATCAGTATTCCTTAACTAAGAATTGTAATTTTATGCTTGTCCTGTTATTCTCTGGCTGGTTTTTTATCTACTTATCCAATAAAATAGCAGGTCACTCTGGGCAAAATTAAAGCTTGAAAGAGGTCAGCCTCCTAAAAAGAATATCATAAAGCTATGGCATTTAGAAATTGGATTATTATTATGAACAATCTTAATTGAACAAATCATAACTGTTACTGGGCTGGATTCATTACAGCCATCAGAATTTCTTCTGTGAATTAAAGTATTTCTCAGTGCCTTCATATTCATTTAGGCTGTTCCCCTGCATTTACATTAAGGTTACCTATGGCTGTCTGGGTGGGAAAACCATATATGTTGCTCACATGAAAGCTTGTGATGCTCCTATATTTGCCTTATTGAATCCACACAGGACAGACTCTGCACTAACAGGTAGATCTCTGGTTTTCATGTTACTGCAATTCCAACTCCCAATGTCAACAAGTTTTAGCGTCGTATTGGAAGGCACAAAGAGATAGCAAGCATTTCCAGTTCTGTGTTTCTTTTCTGTGAACTGGGGTCACATTCTGAGACAAAAAGAAGTCAAAGTGGTTTAAGGAAGTCAGTCTGTTAACGACTGTTACTGTTCAACATCTTTTGTCTCAGCCGCTGGTTGAGGTGTTGCTGGTTGCTCCCCCAGCAAAGCTCAAGGAAGCCCCCACGCAGGTCACCATGGGCCCGTAAGCACCACGCTGCTTCTCTCGCAGGTATACCTTCCACTAGACCTGGTTGCTCAAAGCCCTATGCAACCTGGCTTTGAACGCTTCCAGGGATGGGTCAACCACAGCTTCTCTGGACAACCTGTTCCAGTGCCTCACTACCCTCACAGTAAAGAATTTCTTCCTAATATCTAATCTAAACCTGCCCTCCTTCAGTTTGAAGGCATTACCCCTTGTCTTGTCCCTCCATGCCCTTGTAAAAAGTCCCTTTCCAGCCTTCTTGTAGGCCTCCTTTAAATATCATAAGGCTTCTATAAGGTGTCCCTGGAGCCTGTGCTTCTCCAGACTGAACAATCCCAAGTCCTTGGAATTATTTCTTTTTAACAAAGCGACTGAGGTAACTCTGGCACCTGAACTTCACTCATTAACTTAGATCAGTAATTTAAGAATACTTACACTGCAATATAAAATGAATTATGCAGACAGAATGTGGCAGCATGCTTCTAGTTTTCAATTATCATCCAAATATCCCATTCTCTTAATTCTAAATTTAAATCTCATAATTTTTAATGTTTTTGTTGTTTATATATTTATATAATATAAACCATATTTCATTGTTTCCATGCTGTGGCATTGCAAACTCTCTGTTTCTGTATGTTGATAACATTTTGAGGTAGAACTGACCATCAAGTCAGTTTTATGAAACCCTTTATTATTGTGTATTTTTTCAGTGAGTAGAAACACCTGCATGGATTTATCTGGACTTTGGAAATGTGTATGAGGTGTAAAACACAAACCTGTGCATGTGTGGTTGGTGGTGTTATTTGTGCAGTTCAAGATCTAGCTTTGTAAAATCCTGCCCTCATATGATCATTACCTTTACAGGAATAGCATGTTAATGATACAATTTTAGCTGTTTTATGAATAGACTAAAATATTTGTAAACTATTGCTGTACCATATACTGCATCTTTTGTGTTGCTGAAGACCTTGTCCCTTTCATAATCCCACTCAATATTTTTAAGGGAGTGCAAAATAATTTCCAGTAAACCTGGAAAGTGTTAACTCATGAGAAGAATATTATGCTCCACTTTTTTGTCAGCTAGGCGGATAATTAACTGACTAAGTTTGGTACAAGTGGGAGATTAATAAAGAAAAAGAGGAAAAAAAGTACTTCAAAAAATATGTAGAAAAATTTCAGGTAGGGATTTGGTTCTGAATGATGGAAGAGCTGCAAAATAGGTCATCTCAGACTGATATCAAGGGTAGTTTTTAGCTTTTCATATGTGTGATAAGCATCTGTGTTTCTTAACCACATAATGGAAAAATTGGAAATTGTGTCAGAATAGAAGAAATAGCTTACAGAGTTATTTCTGGGACACTGCAGACATCAGAATAATATTGAGGTTAGAAGTAGTTGTCTGAAAGCCAGAGGTGTCTGTGTCTAAAATTTATATGTTTATCTTCCGTTTTCATACAATCAAAAAAAAGGGGGACTGTATGAGCAGAGCTGCATAGAAATTGTTTTTATTATTGATATAAAATTATTTTGGTGACCTCTCAAAGATTTAAAGCATTTATTATTTTATAATAAAAGACAAAAATGCTTTAAAATTCAAATGAAGCTTTAAACTTTGAATGGGGATTGTGTTACTTAACTCAAGGACTTACAGTAGGGCGTCTCAATTCTGCAGGTGTAGTTGGAAGCCAAATGACACAGCGTCAAACGTGCTTGTGGATAGCCCTGCTGAGAAAGCCGAATCCCTCCTCTGACACCCAGGAGTTAGATGTCTCAGGCTGACATAGTCAGCCTCAGCCTCCCTGCAGGGTCAATAGAGAGAAACTGAGATATCTAGAGGTCAGCTTATCTAATCCTGAAGTAGATCTAATATATTTCTGCCTGAAGCTGCCTGTTTGATGATAAGGAGAATTCTAGAGTGACTAACTCAGACAATTCAGAGTTCAATTCATTTCTCTGCTCCACATCAGAGCTCCAAGTTCCATATGAAGTGTCCCAGGTCTCCCACCTGATGCCCAACTACTTCCCTAGAAGGGTCCCTCTCTTGGTCCTGTTAGTCAGCCCCACGAAGTGGCCTTGACTCTATGGCAACTTTAAACCTTTAATCAATATACTGGCCCCAAGAGCTTCTTTTAACAAAAGAAAGTAAAAGAAGTTTTATAGAGAAGTTTTATAGCCCTAATTCCTCACTCCCAGCATAGTTTATGCCCCTGCTTAAAAGAGACAGAGTCCAGAATGGAAGATATTGTAAAGACTTCTTGATAAGGTGTAAAGTGAGTGAGAATTGCTTGATGCCCAAAATAACCCTGGAGTTCAAAATGGGAGTGTGTGTAGTTTGCTTTAGTTGTGCTGAGTCACATAATTTATTAAAACTGTGTGCAAGTCCCTTGTTAAAGCTCTATGAGACTCTAGAAGTACAACACTAGTAAGTTGATCAGAGTTTTATATTTTATTATTGCCTTAAAGAACAAAGCTGTCATGACACTGAATACCTAAGCTGAACTCCATTTAGAGTAGTAGGGGACATGGGAGGAAAGGAAAGGGTCAAACTTTTAGCAAGGGTGCTGATACTTGCAGAAAGCAGTAGTGATCACAAATTTTACTTCATAAAATGGTTTTCCCTGGTCTCAGGCTGACTGTTGCAGATTATGGAAGGCTGGCTACCACACTGGGAGAAAACAAATGTTGAGAAAGATGTTAGCTGGGAAGAAGCAAGCCTAGTGAAGAAGAAGGTGTAACTAATGTGATAGGGTGTGTCTTAGCTGAAGCTGTCAGCAGGGCTGGGATACTGGAAACTGCACAGTTCTGCTAAGTTTTTTGCCGTGTAAGCCTTGTAAAGCTGTCACCCTGGTATGATTGTTCACTTACTGGAAGATAAATAGTGAACTGTAAACATTTCCTCCCCTATGGTTAGATAGGTCTCCTTTCGAGTGCTTCCTGAGACTTTTGAGGGAGAAGGCATCATGGAACAAATGGGTCAATATGTTGAATGAACTGGGATAGCAGGCTTGATTTGGCTTATTGGCCATTCTTTGTCCATCTCTGGTCTAAACATCTGCAAATCTATCACAGCTCTTTCAGTTCTTTTGCTGAAAATCCTCCAATTCTCCCCCTATGTTTAGGAGAAATTTATAGAGAGAGGAGAAGAAGAAGATACCAAAGCTAAACTTTAGATCAGGTGATTTCTAACATTTTAGTTTAATTCTTTATTGCCTTTCTCTCTTATGCAGAATCCTAGATGCAATTTCAGCAGAATACACAAACTATCATTGCAGGGACTAGTTGTGGCTGCACTTGTGGCTCTTCTTCTTTATTACCATGGCAGTTTCAACTATGGGAGGCATATATAAGCTTTCTCTGGGGAACTATAGTCAGGACCAAGTAATATACTAGAACCCTGCTTTCAAAACAACACATTACGTATTCATGGGCCCGATGGCACAAAATATGTACACCAAAGGATAAAAGCAAACTAATCAAACGGACTGAGTCTTGGGCCTGATTTTATTTTCAGCTTGTTCTGAAGGGAGAACTGGCAGCGAGAAAGAGATTGTGCAAATCATAGTTGGCTCAATATAATATTGGATTCAGTTCCATCCCACAGCCCTCAGCAGACTAGAAGGGCACTTGCAGGTAAATGCTTTTGCTCCTACACAGATATCCCACCCCCTAAGGCACAACACACAGTCGCTCTGTGGGAATGATGCATGGCGTGTCTGGTTGGCTTGTAGAAGCTGAGAATGGCTGAGACATACTTAGAGCAGATGGTGTCTTTTGAAACTGCCAACATGTAAGAAGTCTCTAGTGACCATCTGAGATCTTTCAAAATCCTCTGAGTTAGTCAAATTTGGGTGGATTTCCATGGGATTAAAAAAGTGCGCATCCCTCCCACAACGAGGATTCTTGTCAAATCTCAAGTAAGTACTTCATTCCACAGACCACCTTGATATTTACAGGAAACAATCATGAGTCTTAAAAACTTTATAACATTAGCCTAACATATTTCTCTAGCTGCAGCAATAATTCCATCCTTTAATGGAATCTTTTCAAACAAAATCAAGACTGAGACAGGACCTAATAGAAAATTATTGAATATGAGCAGTTAAAATGTGACAGGTTTACAACATGAAGAAAATCTGGTGAAAAAATACCAGCTATGGGATTCATTATTGGCAGAATCTGTAAAAGTATTTCATAACAGTTTTAAAAATGTGTGGTGGTACATTTTTTAATTTATATTTTTTAATTAGGAAAATGAATATATTTTAGCATCTGGGAAAACACGGGATATTAGAAAACAACTAAAAACTGTTGAAATTTTGTGTTGATCAGCAAAATACAGATGAGTTTGTTACTATTGGATTCCCTTCTTCAGCAAATTATTTCCATTAGGAGTGAGATCTCAAGAGCTCAGTAGCCACAAAAAACCAATGATTGAGGCTCACTCAGTATTCTTGCACACAATACCTCTACGAGGTTCAATAACAAAAAACTTTATATTATTGAAAAACATCATTTCCATGTCATTTGCAAAGTTCTTCCTTGTTCTCCACTTAGGCTGTTACTAGGTTGACCTTGGATAGCCCTTTGGGATTTAAAATAAATTATATTCAAAAGTTATCAAGAATAACTTCTGCTGGTATGAAATCAAGAGAATAATCTGATGATTTGTTTTAATCAAGAAGCAATATGTCTACCTACACCACCTGCAGAGCATGAAATGTCTTTGTCTCACATCTCTTCAAGGTTTTCCTTTCATTGGCTGTTGATTACATGACCTCTGGCAATAAAGTATTTAATAGTATTATTTCCATCTGTCCACCTGGATCAGGTTTGTAGCGACATGTTGGAGTTTGGGGGTTTTTTGGCCACAAATTAAATAATGACCTAATTTGTCATACAGTGTATACTAATTTTTTTATCTATTTGGAAAGCTCAAATACAATTTAAATAATTGATCTTATTTTATTTCTTTCACTGAAAGTGAACGTAAGGTCATATAAAAATTGACTTTTACTTCCAAAAAAGCATTTTTACTTTCTTAAAGGTCAGAATAGGGTTTAATTTATATCTTCTTTCCTGTAAATTTGTTTTTCAGAAAAGAACAAAATCTCCTGAGTGATTCTGGATCACTACAAATTCAGAGATACAATGAGCTTCAAAAGATGATCTGTCCCACCTTTCTACCCCAAGGACAGTTCAGTTATCTATGAATCAGTCATAGGCAGATGATTGTGCAAAGTTTTATTAAAAACACTGATGATGGAGAGTTCAGAGGCTTTGCAAACCATAATTCCAGCATTTCATCCCAACATTTGGAAAGTTTTTCCTTGTGGTTTATCTAAATACGTTCATTGATATCAATTGATAAGCACTGTAAGCCCTTATTCTACTAGCAAGGGCATTTTTTATAGTGTTTTCATTAATAGGTTAGATAGAAGAGAGTCTTGATAGTAGTAAAAAGGGTTTTCAGGAAGTTTTTTTCATCACATCTTTTGCTTGGAAAATGATCTTTTCTTAGTAGACTTGAACCTTACAAATTTTCGTCTATGAAACTATTTGCATTGTGTTACTATGATAAGAATTGAAAGAAATAATGCACTTATTTTTCATATAGCTCCATAGAGTGGGTCAAGTAAAAATTCTGAGGTTTCATACCCCACATGTGACCCACAGGTGCTAACTGTGTCCTGGTCATCTACCAGTCTTCTCTTTGCTGTTCTATGACTGTTGTGTGACCTGCAAAAATCACTCTTCTGTCAATCAGGGCAAGAGTTCAAGAAGCGTTTGGATGATACTCTCAGGCACATGTTGTGAATTTCGGGGATGGATCTATGCAGGGCTAAATATTTGACTTGATGATCCTTGTGGGTTCCCTTGCAACTTGGCATATTCTATGATTCTATGATTCTATGAAGGTCTCAAAGACCTGTATAGCTAATCTGATAATATCAGGAAACGCAATTTTTTTTAAGTATCGAGGTGAGAGATTTTATTTGGGATACTGTAATTATAACTGGTTTGGTTTCTCATTATTTATTAATATAAAATATGGCTACTCCGTCAAAGCATTGTCTTTATTTCAGTTTTTTTACCATGAAACAAACACCTGCTGGATTTTTTTGACACTGGGGTTGCTCAGGTACTTGGAAAGCTTTACTGGACCAATCAGTTTGTACTGACAATTTGTATGCCTGTTTGACCCCAGCCAGCAACTAAGCACCTCATAGCCTCACTTACCTGTGGAGGAGAGAATTAGAAGAGTAAAAGTGAGAAAACTCAGGGGTTGAGATAATGACAGCTTAATAGGTAGGGCAAAAGCTGCATGCACAAGCAAAGAAAAAAAACAAAACAAAGGAAGACAAATGCCATCACTCTGAACATCCCTCCTTCCTTCGTCCCCCAGCTTTATATGCTGAGCATGATGCCATATGGTCTGGGATAGCCCTTTGTTCAGTTGGGATCAGCTATACTGGCTGCATCCCCTCCCAGCTCCTTGTTCACCCCCATCCTCTTCACTGGTGGGGCAGGATAAGAAGCAGAAAAGGCACTGATTTTCTGTAAGCACTGCCCAGCAATAATGAAAACATCCCTGGATTATCAACTCTGTTTTCAACATAAATCCAAAACACAGCCCCATATTAGCTACTGTGAAGAAAGGTAACTCTGTGTTGGCCAACACCAGCACAGTGCCTTATTGGCTTCTTAACTTACAAGCTATGCTTCTTGACCAAGTTAATCAAAGGGAACCATGTACGTGGTCATAGGGCAACCCATGTATTCCTGGTGAGGTGTCCTTTAATCTGATTTATGACATGTCCCTGAAACACTTCAAATAGGCCTACTTTTTTCTCTTTAAACCTAAGAACTTCTGCTCAAAACATATTATTCTGTCCTGAAGTAATGTGTTTTATATTCAGATGGAGAGAGATAGGGGGCACTAAATTATCTATTTTCCACCTTCTTTCTTCAAATACTCTGTTGGTTTGCACCTTGAAAGGCTCTGAGAAGTGGAGTTCTGACACAAAACCAGAGTAATAGCTTTTGAGGATCATCACGTTTTTTCTACAAATGCACACTTTCTTGGATTGTGCATTTCTTAAGGGAAGAATTTCAGAACCAATATGAGGGGTTTTTTCCCCCCCGAAGACAGGTAATGTTATTAAAGAACAGAGGAGTTGCCATACAAGGCCATGTAAGTGCTGTAAGGTGCAATTATTCTAGTGTCAGTCATAGATGCTTCAAAGGAAAATATACAAGCTTTGTCATAAACAGTGGTGGTAAACTGCTTTTTCCTGATCTAGGAGAATTAAAAGTTTTGTTTAAGACCTGCATCATGAAGGGTAATATTTAGTCTAGAAGTGCATTGGTATGAGCTATTAAAACCCTGTCTGTTAGCAACACAAAATGCTCAAGCTTCTTCCAAATTCAATTACATTCCTGTATTGAGCAACTTGCTTCACACACAAGTTTCATGGGTTATGCTTTTACTCTGGGTAAAAATATTTCCTCATAACATTTTTTATTATGCCACAGTGGACAAAGTGATTTCTAAACACAGGAATATGCTCTAAAGAGCTCATACCCTCAGCTAGTAAAAGAGATTGTAAAACAAAACATTGCAAATTTCTGTTGTCTCGCCAAAAGTCAACCACTTTGAAAAGGTTGCAGTCATGTAGAGGAGTGGGGGACACAAACAGACCAATACATTGACTCAGAAAATTCAAAATTAATCACTAGACTGGAAAACAGTAGAAATATGAAATGTGACCTGCTGTTTGATGTGAAATTGCAGAAGTTAAAGCCCACTTGCTTGTTCTTAAAACAACTAAAGGTGCCCTTGAACATGTGCTTTCCAGGTAAACTGGGAAGATAATTACTGTGGCTGACCAGAATACCTGTTTTATATTTCCCCAGAATTGGTTATTATGTCCTTAAAACTGTGGTCAGCAGGAGATAATTTGTCAACAGGAATCTAATACTCTCCCAGAGATTTGGAAACCAGAGGATGATTATCTGTAACCAGCAGACAGTGAAGCTCCTGCAGACTGACAACAATGCAGTTGTGTCAGAATCTAGTCTGGTTTATCTGTGTGAGCAATGTTACTTAAAAAAATGTAACATGGGAATGGTTTGTAAGGAAGGAAATAGTTTGCTTTTTTTCCCCTTATTCTTGAAACAGAAAAAAGAAGGCCACGTTGAAAGGCAAATGCAAAATAAGTAAATTAAAACCACCAGTATAACTACATTTAAGAATATGTATTCTGTTCTTACATCTCCGTGAGAAACCAGAAATAACTAATCCGAGTGAAGTGTAGGAGTATCGTGAATTATCCAACATTTCACAACAGTAACTTTTTCTTTCTATTAATGACAGCTAATGTAGTTCTTGTCAATGAGGTTTTTTGCGTGGAATCAGGGTTGAGGGTATCATATAAAAGGTTGAAGAATATGTTTTAAGAGAATAGATTTTAGTTAACTAATGTGATGCTAAATATTTTACATTACAGATTACGTGGTGTGAGTTCCAAGCCAGGGGGATTTCATATGCCAAAGAGATCCAAAAACACAAACATTAGGGAAAGATCAAATCAAAATAACAGAAACCAGGAATGTACTACATGTGTTTTTGCATTTTCTGAGCTTTCTTTAGCATATCAGATCTCCTGGCTGACCTTACTTTGAACAAGTGGCCTTTGAACAAATAGTTGGATTACGGATCTACTGGAATCCTTTCCAGTTTGAAGGATCTAAGTCAGAAAATAAGGAAATAAGAAATTAAAGCAGGGAATAAGTCAGAACTTTTCATATGTGCAACTTTACATCAGACAGAAATGTTATCTTACACTATTTTAAAACATAATTTTTAAAAAAGATTCACAATGAAAATTGTGAACTCATACCCACAATTTAATTTTTAACTGCAAATATGTGTAATCATGTACAAAATGTGGATTATGATCAAGACCAGCTGGATGATGTGTTACTTCCATATTCAACTAATATGCTTAGAATGCAATCTACTTATGTCATTACATCTTTTAATTAATATTTCTATTTATAGAGGGATCACAAATAATGTATAAAAGTTTCATGATCCATGAATGGCTTTATGGGATGATGTAACCCAGTGAAAAATAAAAACATAGATAGTCAGATACTGTAATGGCTTTTATTCAGATCTACTTGAATTCTGGGTGTTTCTGTAAAATTTATGTTGAATAATACTTCTCTCAGATACTAATTCTACGAAAGAATTTGGCAAGTGCTACTCACCACTCAAACACAGCACCTTGGAGAGTATTCTGAATAATTTGTTGTTATAAATTTTAAACTCAAAATCCAAAACAATTGTCAGGAAACTTGATTTCTGCTTCTTAGTCTCTTAAAATCGCACAACTCTAAAAATTCTAGGAGAGCTATGATATCAGAAACCTACAAATATAATGTCATCTTTTCTGCATTTTCTTACCTTATTCTTCTCTTATGCCCAAAAGAATGCTAGTTCGGACTTCCATACTCACTGGGTATCTTAAAAGTGTGGCTAATTTTGCCTTTGTAACATCTGTATCTGCTCTTCATGGCCCTAACTGGAGTTGCAACTTGTTTCTCATAGCGAAGATTTTAGCTTCTTTTATTCCATGTCTTATTTCAAGTCTTTACAGTGACACATGTATATATGCACAGCACCACTTTCTGCCTCTTGGGAACTACCCTAATTGATGCTAACTGAAATTTTAGTCCTTCTAAAGCTAAGTGAGTTCAGAGTTATTTTATTGTAGTTCTCTTAGAGAGTAAACAACTGCTTAAAGAATTGTTGAGAAATTAAAGCAACAACAGTAATAGATAATTTTAGTTTCTTAATTGCATAAATTATTTCTTGACTCCTTACTTTTAACCCTGCCTGTTAATAGAATATTAAGATCATAAAAAAAATTCCAAAATTAAGAAATAAGAAATGTATTAAAATTCTTAAAATGTTGAGGTTCATCCCTCTGGCAGCTTCTTTTTTGTGAGGAATTCTTATAGAATTAAATTAAATTTTACGTGAAAGATGTTCCAGTCTCATATTCACTAAAAGGTTCTTTTGCTTATTTAATTTCTTTTTTTACAGTGCAGAACAAATGAAGAAGTAGATATGTTTTCTTATGTGACTTTCTCTTCACAGCAACTGCTGCTGCAACAGAGCTACTCCACTGGACATAATTGAGAGGGGGGAAATAAGTCAAAGGGACTGCAGAGGAGCCTGAAAAGTTTTTGTCATTCATCCTTTTGCCACTCTGAGGAGTGAAACTGGGAGTCTCAAAAGTTTCCAGTCCTCAGCTCCAACAAGTCATCTTCTGAGAGCCCTCAGAAAGCCCTCAGATTTATTCTAGTGAATCTTGTGTATAAGTCAGCTTCGAAGGAAAACACAAATAATAACTTGGGCTAAGAGTAAAGCAGAAAAAAATCTTTATCACAGTGTTGGTTTAATTGCTTTTCAGTAGCTTTAATTCTGTTTTTTCAGTATTCCATAACAAGGATTTGACTTTACAGGCATTTTCTAATGGATGATAACTCACACTGGTAAGACACGTTAATGAGTACAATGAGTCAGACAGTTTCTACTATTCTGTGTGCAAGTGACACCTACTGTTTTAGCAATATCTGTTTAACTACATTTTTATAGCGGTTTCAGTGCTCGAGGGGAAAAATTCTTGGAAGCAAGAGTTGCCTTTTATAGGCTTTAAAAAGAACCCCAACAAACCACTAAGACTCCAACACACACACACCCACGCACGCACTCACACAGAGAGAGAAATCAAAGAGAGAAAGAGGAAAATGTGATAGGAAAAAAAGGTGTGAAATAGAGGGTCATATAAAGAAATAAGAGACCACTGGATAACTCTTTCCCAGAGAGTGCCCAGGCCCTGAAAGCACCAATAAATCCTGAATTCTCTTCTGCACTTTTTGACACAGCTTTGTTGGAAAGCTGGTGACTCTGCTTTATTCCTACTGCAGAACACTTCTTGTCTGGGTGCTAAAGGTACTTAACAGAAGGTTGAAACTGCATCTTGAAATTCCTTCGAGGAGAGGAAAGAAATGAGTCAGCCTTAATACATTCAAAACCAAAAGACTTAACTTTGACTCTTTAAAAGAACGGTCAAACCCCTTCTTGAAGGGATTCACAGCTCTGACCATTAAATGGACAAAAATGCTTCTTCCTTGAACTGCAGGACTTGTCAGCAGCAACATCATCTCTAACATCATCCTGGATTTACACACACATTTTGAATTAGAGTTCTTCTGGCTCAGGACACTGGGTGTTTGGACTCTTATGCTGAGCTTTCTCCTGATATATCCTGTTCTGTGGGACAATCTCTTGGGCAAGCTTCCCTCTTTGGACATTTTCTACACATTAGATACTGCAGCATCTGACCTAGAAAGCTCTTTGTTCTTTAGTGGATCTAAGGGAACTTGGAAGATTATACAGAGGGATATGGAACAGGAGGAGAACAGAACAAAATGAATTAGGACTGCCCATTTCCTGCACGACATTGCAATAAGTGGAGCGTTGAGCTGGAATATACAGAACAGCCTCATCTGTCTCTATAACTGATATCTGTTGAATTGTTTGAGACTGAACTTACATAAAATGAAACCTTCTGATCTTCTCCTATTTTGTATGCACCTTTATGTGTGTTCAAAGACTGAAGCAACCAGGATGCTGTCCTGGACTGAGAACCCATCAGCATCTGCAGTAATCTTGCAGAGAAAGGAAATAGTTCTGTAGCTGTGACCTTAATTTTATCACATATCCAGCTGAAAAAGGGTGAGAGACTAACCTGAATCCTCATCAAAGAGCAGTTTCTTTATGAAAAGAGTGACAATAGAATGCAAGAAGAGAAAGCCAAGAGTTATGTGTTTGCAAGTTTAGAAACTTTTGATTTTCTGTGCCATTTCAGAACTGAGATTCCTTTGCCTCATCTGTCATATCTCTGGAAGGAACTCTGCATAGTCAGAAATACTATTTTTCAGATGCAGAGGAATTCTTACATTTGCTGAGGCATCATTACTTTTTTGCCTGGGACAGCTTTTCTTGCTGACCAGATGGATGATACTATGGTGAAGTGGATGTGTGGTTTTGTTCACCTGGTTCTCAGGGACCTCTAAAGCAAAGCAGAGCTCTTAATCAGACTGACATTTGTTTATCATTTTGCTTCACTGTGAGAAGAGAGCTACTGCTGAACAAAACACTTCTGGCTGCCTGACTGACTGATTTGCTGCCTGTTGTTACTTGCAGGGTAATAGACTTTGGGATAGGGTAACGGGGCTGCTGTTCTACTCAGCAAGACAAATGACTTTGAAGGACAAGTTAGTATCTGTGCTGCAATATTGATATCTTTTCTGGTGTTCCATAACTGCATCCAAAAGTATGCGCCATCCTATTACTGGGAAGGTTTCTAGCCCCACCTATTGTCAACCTTGCTGGATACACTTTGCAAGACTGCCATCAAACACATATAATTTAGCCAAACTTCCCCCTGGGTTGAAGTTTCCTGTTGTGTCACTGCTCAGTTTGATCATATTTTCTTTTAAATTTCAGCTAAAATATTTAATCTATTTTGGTGATTTAGAATTTTTTTTTAAAAATGGGATTTATTGCAAGTGGAAAAAAAAAAAGGGCTTCTATCTTCCTTCTGCCTCAGAACCAGGACATAAGATTTGGGAAAGCAGTAGCTGCTTTGGAGATCTCTCAGCCAGCACTACACTTGAGCTGAAGTTGCAAGTAGAAACACAGGGACCTATGCTGTACAAAACCATTATTTTTCTTACTTACTGTAACAGCAGCTTGGAGATATATTAAACTGGGTGTCCTGGGTCAATTGACAAACTTCTGTTTGATCTCTGTGCCTGCATTGAGTCTGGTTGAGATGGAGTTCATTTTCCCATAGCAGCCCTCACAGTGCTGTGCTTCACACTGATAGCTAGAGAGGTGCTGATAACACACCAGTGTTTTGGCCACTGCTGAGCAGCGCTGGTACAGCATCAATGCTGTCTCCCCAACATTCTACCCGACATCAGTAGCCTAAGGGAGGGCAAGACCTTGGGAGGGGCACAAAGCTAGGACAACTGACCCAAACTGACCAAAGGGGTCAAGAAAAGGAGGAGGAATGGGAAGGCATTTGTTATTTATAAAGTTTGCCTTCTGAAGCAACCACTACATGTGCTGAAGCCCAGCTTCCTGGGAAGTGGCTGGACATTTCTTGCTGATGGGAAATAGAGAATAAAATCTTTGTGTTTTCCTTTGCTTGTGCATGAGCAACCTTTGGCTTTTGCTCAACATACATGTTTTTTACCATCTTGTTTTCTCTCCCCATCCAGCTGAGAAGGAGGAGTGATAGAGTGGCTTGGTGGGACCTGCTGTCCAGCCAAGATCAACCCACTACAGCACCACAGGTCTTTGTCCTTAGTGGGATAACATAACTGGACTAACAACTCTTTCATCTGTTGTAGGATAACTGGACTCTCTCATCTCTTGAGGTTTTTTGTTTTTGGAAATCCATTTATTTCTGGGAGAGAGGAGCAGGACGAGATGAGAGTGGGTTTATATTACGTTCTGTTACACAAGCATGAGCACAGTGGGGCAAATTTTAATCCTGGTATTTCATCAGCTTTTAATAACTGATTTGCAACGTTTATAATGTGCTTTCAGTGTGGGGGGTTTTGTGTGAATTTTGTGCAGGCAAATCCAGAGCATCACAGGAGCTCAGTGTGTGCAAGAACAGGAGCAATGCCCCATAGACCTAACGTTTTAACAAAACCCACTGTAGCAGCTAATGAAAAGGTGGGGAAATGCCTGTGTTATGGGAAGGAAAAAGAGTATTCAGCTTTAGGGTATGATAGATTTTTTTGTCAAGGATAAATAAAAGAAAATTGTTTACTCCTTATATTGTTTCTTTAGAAGTTAATTTTCTTTCAATTGTGGATTAATTTAAAAATGCCCTGAAAGTGTTGAGGAAAGAAGCTTCAGCAGACAACAATGACTGCTTAGGTAGAGATGCAGCACTAATGAACTGGCTTGAGGCAGCCATGAGGTAAATTTTGAAGCTTTAAATAGGGATGTAAACAGTTGATTTGGGCTCCTATTCAATCAACTCTGAAGGACTTCACTGAAAGCAAACCTGCTCTCCAGGGGATGCTGTGGCTCACTTATAGCTCCAACTACTCCGTAATTTTCCATACCAAACTTCTTAAACAGGAGCTTTGAACAGTCTATCTCCTTGGAAAAGATTTCTTTCATGGCCCATTTAGCTATCTCTGAAAGACCACATGTCCTTAGTGAAATTAGCTGCAGTTCCTACTCTAGACCTGGAGGAAAGTACAAACTTTCAACAATTGCCAGAGGATTTTCCTTTATTCCTAAAGGCAAAAGGACCCAACACTTCAGCGAAGACCCTGCTGATAGGGACAGGGCTACAATTTTGCGTAGAGGTCCAATAAGTTACCAGGAAGCCAAATGCTACTGTCATAAATAGGATGAAATATATTTACAAGACCACATTCATCCTATCATCTGAAGTTAAAAAGCAAAATTCCAACCTATTTTGTCTATTTCTTTACTTTCATATTTTCTTCTTTTACACTCCTCTAAATGTCTGATTTAAACCACTAAAACTTCGAAACTTCTAAAATCTTTGCTCTTAACTTTTGATAGAATTATTCTTTCTTACCTGTATTGTCTAAATGTGTGCTAGGTATATAACCAAAAGCTTGTCTCCCCTATTTGTGACAAATGCAGCTTGAATTACTGAGCTCATAGCTCATGCTGTGAGGTTTTGGCCACATCTGTGAGGTGCAGTGGGAACAAAGTTAGAAATTCCCAAGGCAAGCAATGGAGTAATGTGGTTTCTTGCTCTGGAGTAAGATTTATCAGCTTGCCTGCAATCACTAGGGATGGGTATAAAAAACAAAAATAAGCAAGGTAGAAACAACATCAGAAGAACAGAGCAAGAGTGAAGTGTCATGAGGAAACATCAAGAATGATACAGAATTGCCAGCTCCTTCAATCAGTATATTAGAAGCAAAAGGAAGAACAAATTCCATATTTTTCTACTAGCTAATGGACAGGAAAAGTGAGTAACAAATAATTGAAGAAGGCAAATTTTATGTGTGGTTTTGAGCCTGTTGACAGGAAAAAGGTCAACTGTGACCTAGTACATCTGTGGGCAAAAACAAAGAGGTAAGGTCTCAGACTGGGATATGGAAAATAAACATTAGAGAGTAAACAAGGTAGGTTAGATGTTTTCAACCTATCTGATCTGACAAACTTTATTTCAAGATGCATAAAGACCTAAAGAAAGGAACCAGTAACAATCTGTGCCCCTGGGAAAATGGATTTTATCTTTAGTGTAAGGAAGAAAAAAAGATCCAAGAAATAGTAAAGTAATTGTTCTATTATCAATTTAACTTCAATCCCTGGAGAAACAAAATAACAGAAAATGATACCATTAGAAAATTTGGAAAACTAACGAGAGGATGGTTAGCAGCAATAGACTCAGATTTCTTGAAAGCAAATCATGTCAGGCTAGTATAATTTTCTTCTGTAGCAGCAGCTGGCTTTTTGGATAGAAGAACAAAAATAAAATCAAATATTTAGTCTTCTGTATGAAGATCGCCTAAGCAAGTTAATAATATCTGTCTCCTATTACAGAAAACGACAGACCTCACAGACTGGTGTGTTTGCTTCTAGTTAATTTATGCAGTTCTTTGAAAAGCAGCTGTTTGTCCATTTGATTTTCTTGGATTTTTAATATTGCCCACAGAATGAGAAGTGCACTATAAATTCAAACTAATAAAAGTAGTGATCTGAAAGCTTTGAAAGTGTTTAAACCCACATTTTAAAACTATGACTGGCAGGGAAACTGAGGCTAGATTTAGAGGGTGTGCAACAGGTGAAAGAGCTCAGGTTGGTCTTGAGAAATACTGAAGATGCTGCCAAAATCACGTTGTTTTACAGCAGATTTTCTCACTTTAAAGTAACCTGGACCAAGGCTGCACTGCTCGCCAAAAAAACCCATAGAACAACAAATCACAAGCTCAAAGCAAAAGCTGAGATAAAAGGGATTTTGTATTAAAATAATTGGCCACACAGAAGTACAGAGCTCAATATATGACTGCTTCAAACAATAGACAGTTAATATCAACATTTTAATGAGTATGCAACTGAAAACAAAAAATGTATGAATGCTAGTTTCTGTGAGGTAAATGAAGAATTTAAATGTCTTAAAAAGGAACCTAAACATTTAGTTGGAGCAGAAAGAAAAAGGAATTTTTCCTTCTGAAGAAACAAAAAAGTCTTCAGTATTACACTTGTCTGGATTCAAGATGTACATTTTTGCCCTTTATGGCCATTTCCTTTTTTAAGCCGAATTGCTTGGTGTTACCATGGCTACCGATCATGAACTGAAATCGCTGTGCAACCTAGTTTATTTCCAGCCATAATTGTGCTAAGGGTCTAGCAGTCAGTTCTCGGGAATTAAAGGAGACGGGTTCTAAGGTGGACTTGATGAAAGCCTTTAACCCTATGAGTGGTAAAATCTGCTGGGATTTATGGGCTGCTTGTTTTTGACTTACAAGGTGCATTAGTATGTACAGCATCATTACAAATGTAGCCTATAGTGTAGTAAGTCTTATTATAAATTTCATCAATTCATGGAGTTAAATTTGCTACTTTTGTAGACCAAGGGCAGAGAGCGAACTCCCATCTTTGAAATGCTCAGCCCTTCAGTCCTAAAAAAACTAACTCATCTGCTTCCTATTTTCCTGAGTACATATATGTTTGAGTGGAAGTCTTTCATCTGTTTTGGAATTTGAACAGAATAATTTTTGCTTCCTCAATCTAACCTCCACATGAGTTGCACCTTAGTACCGGGTCAATAGGAAACCTAAAAGTTTTGGCAGACAAGTAATTTTCATGTTTGAAAGAGGCAGAACTTTATTCTTAATTCTGATTATTTTACATTGCACTTGTCCAAATTATATCATTTTCCCTTGTATATTGTTTGCAGTGATGTAGGTAGGACCAGGTTCAACTTGAAATTGGGAAGACATTATTACTTAGTGGTACCCTATGACACTATTACTTAGTGCTGCCTTGTGACTTAAAAGACCATAATAATTTCCTGTTTGCCTTAGTTTTGGTGATAACAGTCCTACGCAACAGGCTTCACAGCATATCAGCTTGTGCTCTGCTCCGAGGATAAGTCAGGCTAAAATAAGTATTCTATGGGACAGCAGTGAGTCAACGATGTTCCTTCTGGGTAAGAAATGTGTCAGTGCCCCACCATAACCTCTTAATACAGTGAGAGATGTCGTCCTCCAAGTGTGATAAAATGCATGAGATAACTGCCTATTGAAAAAAGCAGGATGTTACTTGCCTGGCCAGTCACTGATGTGGATGACACTCACAAGCTCCTGCTCAGCTGATTGAGTTCTGGAGCCATTTTTTGTGTCTGTAGTGACTTCAGCATAATTGTCTGTTTCCTGGGGTCACTGTCCTACCACAGAGTAGCTCCGCTTTAGTAGGGAGGATTAGCCTTCATTTGAAACCTGCTTCTCTCTAGAGAGTTGTTGTCCATCTTGAGGAGATAATAGTTGTAAAAAACCATGGAGATTGTAAGCTGAAAATTAGTTTATATTTCCCATTTTCTCATGGTTTTCTGGTTTTTTCCAGTGCTCACATTTGTGTCTCACAGAGTTTTTGCAGTTGATTGAAGAGATTTTGCTCTGCAATATAGATCATTGCAAACAAAAAGGCTAATTCACAGAATCAAATAGACCCAGATTGTTCTCTTTGAAGCACCTGTGTGCAATCTGACAGTGAGAAACTGAGCAAAATAGGCAGAGTCCCACCGTACAGATGTGAAGTCTAGATTTCCAAGCCCAGTGAACTAAATTTCAATACCACTTCTCCACTACATCTCAGTGCTTCCTCATTACTGTAGGTTTGGTTCCCATAGTAAGTACAACAACCTCACGCTATTGGTACTGAAAAGGCAGACAGAATTCAGACTACTACTATACCCTATCCTTCTGGGGACAACTTGCAAACAGATTATGCAATGCTGAACCTATTACATCACCTTAACAAAGGGGACATGTACTGGTACAGGTGTCTGATACATACTCATGTAAGCATCTAAAAGCTGGATGTCTAACTCTGACCTAGTTAATTAAGGTTCTCTTTGCAGTTTCTAGAGTGGAAAAAGTTACCTATTGAGCCACTGCACTCCAAGAAAGGTGTCTAAGACCAAGATCTGTTAGGCAGCTGAATTATCACTCAGCTTCCTACCTAGGGTTCTCTTGTCATTCTCCATCTCTCCTGGACCAGTGTTGTTGTTTTGTTTTTCTGCACTGGCTCTGATCCTCAGCAGGTCAACCCTCATTGTTCTCCCAAGAGCAGGTGTTCTGGTTTAGTTCTCTGCCAGGCTCCTCTCCTCACAGAAAGGACTCACAAGTGCTGAGATCACAACAGTACAAACAGTGGGAATATAAGGGTGGATATGTGAGGGGATGGGACCTTTCAAGTGTCTCATAGTCTCTTTGTCTCCCTGCATTTTTGGATAGGCAGGTGCTGGGCCCATATTAAGGAGGAGATAAAACTTTTTTGTGCCACATCCACAAACTGGCCCAAAGCCTGTATCTGTGTACAAGCTTGTGTCCAAAGTCTACGAAGGTGCTAGGTAGATTTAGGCTTTTATCTCCAGTACTGCACTAAGAATACAGTTACATTCCCTGAGTATTTTCCCTTACCACTGACTACAGTTCTCCTGGGAAACAGACCACCTGAAGAGGACTTATTTAACTTCTTCAAGCAGTCCTCAGAGTACTGCTGGAAATCCAAGTTAATTCATTTAGCTTGTCCTTCCTCTGCTCTGAAACTCCACTGCCACTCACTGTAATGGGAAAATCCTCTTGCCTCTATGAACCTTCTTCCTGTTCCTCTGTGCTGTGATCACACCAAATATTTCCAAACTGGTTATAAAAATCATCAATTTTTGCTCTGCAGTTCTCCTAAAAGTTTTCAAAGCCTGTGTTCAAGTGTCTCCTACATCACTGGTTCTCTGCATGTTCTTTTCTATTCCTGCAGGATTTTAAAATCCTGATTTTGTAACACTTCTCTCATGGAAAGCAACACTGACATAAGATTGACTGTCTCTCTACAAATTCGTTGAAAGGAAAATGGACAATCCTCCAAACTGAGGTCAACTCATGGTCAAAGGTCTGCAGAGGACCTTCTGGTAGATTTGGAAGCTTGTTGCTGTCATACCTGACTGCCTGCCTACCTACCCATCACCAGCTGACCTGCTGTGCAAGTAGTCAGAACTGAAATTAATCCAATGCTTTGCTTGAAATGTCACTGGACTAAATGCCATCTTCACCTACCCTCACATAAGTCTAAAGCAACTTTAACAAACAAAGATCACACTTTTATTCTGGCTGAGAGAAAGCAAAATTCTTATCCTTCACTGAAAACAACATGTATTTAAAGGATCTTTTATAATAACTATGAAGGAAACAGCTAATCCTACACACTAGAGAAATAAGTTACAGTAAAAGAGGTTCCTGCCTTTCTAATTGCCTCATCATAACGTAGTCAAGTTCAGTTCAAGTGTGGATCTAGCAGTCCTGCCAAAATACAGAACGAAAGATAATTTCTCAGCCTTTTTTTTTGCCAGCCACTTTGAGATTGCCATATCTAAGCTAATTATTCCATGACAGAGATCAAAGGCAAATCAGTTAAGTCACTTACTAAAGACAGGTTTTGATAATGCTCTTTTCTGTGTTCTTCTCTGACTAAAAATATTAATAAATTTGATTATCTAAAGAGAAAGGCATGGGAATGGGTGGGAGTTGGAAGGTATTTTAATGCAGGTTGGGTTTTTTTCATGTAGATTGAAGGCAGTTATGGAAAATAACTTATTTTATTTTATAAAAGACATCTTAGACACCCTGCAGATAATATATTGCTAATGCTAATATAGGTAACTTTCAGTCTTCCTTCTCTGGACTAAAAGCCACATTTTATACAAAGGGTGATATGACACTCCCCTTCAATGTATCAGTTTTAACAACTGAGTCATGGGATAATAGAATCCCATGATTCTTTCATTCTAGAGATTGGGTGGGACCTCTGGAGGTCATTTGTTTGACCACCTGCTTAAAGTAGCAGCAAGGGCCTTGTCCAGCAGAACTTTGAAGGTTTCCAAGTTTGGACATTCTACAGGCTCTCTGGACAACCTGTTCCAGTATTGAACAACATATATTTTCTTGCATCTAATTGTAAATACTCTTGTTGGAACTTGCGCCTGTTACCCTTTGCTCTTTTGCTGCCTGTCTCTCTGAAGAGTCAGGTCAATTCCCTTTATAGCAAAGTTGGAAGTTACTTTCACAGGACAGCTAATCCTTGTCCCTTTTCTCAGGAGAACTAAGAACTCTAATATTCTCCCTAGCAAAGGTTTCCTGCAATTATCTTTAAAACCTCCAATAATGAAGATGCCACAACTTAGGTAGCTTATTGATGCTTATTGATCTCTGTGGTTAGGAACACACTCCATAACAGCTAAACTGTATCCTGTCCGGCAGAAAATTAATTATTGTTATTTTCTTTCACTCCCTGGAAATGAAAAGTCACATATCGCTATCCTCTCACTATATTTTCAATATTGGAATTTTTATCATGTTCTCCTATTCTTTTTTATTCCAAAAATAAACTGAATTACCTCTGCATTGATGGATAGATCACATTTTCAAAATCTCTCAGTATTTCTGTTATTCTTCTTAGTATGTCTGCATCTCTCTTAAAGTTTAGTGCCTCAAGCTATATGGACACAAAAAGATTAATTGCTTCATAAGTTCTGCAGAAGACAGTCCTGTTCATTTGGGATAGTGATTTGCTTTGTTTGTAACAACATTGACTTGTAGTTCTGTCATACAGTTTAGGGTCCTCAGCAGACTGTAATACTCCAGTGTACTGTTTTACTTATCTATCTTTTTTTTCCTTTCTCATATAGATATTTGTGAAGTTACCTTTTTCTTCCTGTGTGTTGGTCATTTCTGAGGGGGGGGGAGGGGGAAGTTGTTGTTATTGTTTTCAAACCCTTTTTTTCTACTCTTAAGTATCTTGAATTCTAATCCTGTCCTTAGTGATGCTTAGTCTGCTCTGTGCATTGTTATCTATGCACTTTGAAAGATATTCTGTTCCATCAACCTTTCCATAAATCAAAATATTCATTGGCACCTGGGTGAGTGCCCTGTTAGATCTCACCTGAAATGCTATGCCAATTTGGTACAATCTACCAATATTTACTCTGGTATATTTTGCTGCAAAGCCATCTTTTGACAATTTTATCTAGACCATTTTTCTCCCATTTTTTCTTAAAATGATGTTAGAGAATGTGGGCATCTAAAGCAATATTTGAGGGAAACTGTGACACTGAGCTAAAAAACATCAGTCTAAACTGTCCTCTTTACAAAACACTCTGAGACTACAATGTTCTCTAATACCTAGATCTTCCCATTTTCAAACACATGCTGTGTGGGTGAGAACCAGCTCGTGCTTCAATCCATACAGGATCTTGAAGCTATACATGGGGATTCTGACTTTTTAAGAGGCCTATTGCGACAGGATCACATGTCAACAAAATTTTGCCCCAAGACATTTTTCTTTTCATCAACATAGCTATATCCTTTCCCTGCACAGCAACAGCTTTGTTACAAACACTCTTCTTTAGGCCTCCCTGTGTCTTCACTATGGATTTTGCCAACAGACCAGTGTCAACTCTGTGGGTGATTTTCTTACACCTCTAGACAATACAGGTATGCCAACAAAATCCTGTGGCGGAGGCCTGGCTTCAATTTCTTCAGTTTCAAACAATGTGTTTGCTTTTAAAAGCCTCCTCCCTTCCCCTTGGCTCTAAATTTACACTTGTCATTTGAGTGGTGACTCATACCCTTCTGACTCAGCCGCATCTAATCAGTGGCCTATTGAAAAAAATTATTTTTCTCCGACTTTGAAAAGCCATGTGTCAGTTTGCACACTAGCAGCCAACATGAAGAACAATCTAGACCAGACAGTCAGCCCCACACCTAGGCTCCAAATAAATAGTGCCCAACTGCATATTTCCTCCAAGCTTGTCCAGTTCAAATAGTTTTGCATCCCTGAAAAGAGCCTTTTTATCTTGCGCTGGCAGGAAGGAAAAATGATGCTGCCATTTTTCTTGCTGAGGGTTTCCTCCATGGCAAGCCGACAGATTCAAAGAAGCAAGAATGCAGTGTAGATTTGGTAGCAGAATCCTGCCTAGACATGAACAATCTCTTATCTATTTGTGTGCAGATGAAGTCTAAGAGTGTCTACACTAGCATTTTAGTTCAGATCAAGGCTAGGTGTTTTAAATCAATGCCCTCTTATACTTGCCATGTTTTGTTTCACGTCATAGAGCATTCATGGAAGACAGAAGCTGGATTCCATCTAGCTAAAACCAGAAGGGAAGATAAACTCTAGGTGTGCATCTATTTCACTGCAGCTGTTAATGAGTATACACCCCAGAAGAACAAGTTAGAGACCCCCCTGAAACACATGCCATGTTCATACCAAGTGTTTTCTCATCAGATCCATATATATTTGGCTGCAGTACTTGCAGTGGAGACACTGGCTTTGCCAATTGTTCTATAATTCTTCCCACACAGCTCCAAGTTCCTTTAGTGTGCTTACTGCCTCATCCCAGCAGTGTATTTCTGCTGTTTTCCTAGCAATGCATTGGTGCCTTGCTGAGCAAGTCCTCTCCAGGACCTAAGCCATAGAACAGTTACTTACTAGTTAGGGAAGCTAATTTTCCCTAATGATTTTAAAACCCCTATGTCAAGGTTAATCACTGTCTTGAGGTCATCTCTATTTTCTACGACTTTTCTTTGTATCCTGGAACTGATTGTCTGTGATTCTGGATGAAATGCTTTTTCAATATTCTCATGTTATCCTGCTTTTCGCAGACTTACATCTCTGGTGGGGCTTTTCCTTGCTCCTGTTCATTTTTGTGTTGAAAATCAAGTGATGTTTGGTAATCACTGAGATTTTCTTTCATTCAGCAACTAAATTGCAACCACTCAGCCTTGCATAATGGAAAAATCTCTACCATAACATTTATTCAGCTTTGGCAACTCTTTATTCCAGATTCTTACAGCTATCTTCACTTATCCTGTACAACGCTTCAGAAGCTGAGGCACCTAACTGAGAGCAGTAGATTTCAACCCCTAGGCTGCCAGATTTCTATTCACTCAGAAAACCTAGAAAAGAACTAAAACTTGAAAACTGATTCTGCTAAAAGTACTTGTAACACAAAACTCTTCCCTTTGGGCCATTAAAGTAGAGGAAAAGAACTGTTCTTATGTAATGACAGATAATAATTAAAAAAACAGTTGTGCATCCTTTTTCTTAAGTAGCATAGTTTGAAATAGGTATTGCGGGTTTACAAAATAAAAAGCCAGCAAGGAAATGGCTTCATCGAAATATCTATTTCACAATGTTCCCATTTAAAAAGGCAGAAAGAGACAGTGAGAGTTCTTATGCTAGCATGGAAATATGTCACAATCATCAGAATTACTTTAAACTGCATCCTTCATTATGAAGAGTAGCCAACCATGGCTGCCTGTTGTCATATTCATAATTTCACAATCCTTACAGATTTCTGTAATGCACCTTTGTGGAATTTATGAAATATGACAAGAGAGAAGGGATTGGTAGAGAGCAACCCATTCAATGTAGGTGTGTCGATCAGATTATGCAACAATGAAAGAACAATTTACTTTCTGCCTAAGGAGGATGGCAGTATAAGTCTCTAGAAATTCTGTAGGCACTTGACAGCATCAGGTTTTCCTGCTCACAAAAAGTCTAATAAACCAAAGAGAGACAGTGATTATGTCAATCACAAGCAACAACTTTGGTATAATTTCTACATGTCCTTGGAATCACACTGTAAAATGCAAGAGACGAAAAATAATTGAAAAGTTCTTAACAATTCAAACTAATAAACTAAATGGTTGTTAGAGGAAATCAAAATATTAATTACAGTTTCTTTTTTCCTGATAAAATCTTCTTCCCTTAAAAGTCTGAGATCTTTTTACTTGATGACTTGCTTCAAATACTAGCACAAACAAAACAATATCTGAAAAATGAAGAGTATATGAATGAAAATTCTATATTGATCTTATTCTCTGAATTTAGATTCAGAAGGATGAATCCCAGAATTTTGAAATCCTTGTGAATGTTCATAATTACTTAGTTCAGTAGAAAAATTATTTTCATAAGTTATTATTAATATCTTTAAAATTAACAAGAAAAATAATAAAAATAAGGAAGTGAAAGCATCAAGAGAGATTAATTAGAGATATACAGCAGTATCTCACAGTTTCAGGGTTCTTTTTTTTAAAAAAAATACATTCTTGTTTAGAATTTTAAATTTAAAAAATCTTTATGCAGACAAGTTTTGTGTTGAGCTTTGAAGTTTTTTCTAACTGTTCAGCTTGTCCTTGGTCTTTTACTTCTGAAAACGGAAACTTTTTCCTGCCTACAGAACCTCTAGGAATACTTCAGCAAATGGAAATTTTGACACCCTCTTTCTTATGAATATACATGTGTTTTTGCTTCTCTATTATTACTATTGCCTCAAATTCAGTGCTTTCAAAAAAAAGAGGTTTTTGACAGTGTACAACACTCACTGGCTAGTACTGAGTTATGAAGAACTTCAACAGAGTGATTCTTTCCACTTTTCTTATGGGAAACTGAGAAAATGAAGCAAACAAAGGTTGATACACTTACGAGGATCTCAAGGATCTAAAGATAAATTTTCCATCCTTGAAATTCTACAAAATTTGTTCATTGAAATGATCTCTGGAGTCCTGTTCAAACTTCAGTTATTGTAATATTCTATGATTATTTTTCCTAAAGGATAAAAATACAGAAAAACATATTTTTCCTTCTCAGACTGCAGCAAGCTCTAGAGACATATGCAAACCTCATTAGAAGAAAAATAAGCCTTTTCTGTCAGCTTCCTACCTCTCAGTATGTCCTAGAGGTGTGCAACTCTCCCTGATTATTTCCCTGGGAGCCTCAATTCTTTTTTGGCCTATTATATACAGAATAAATGAACCTATAGCCCTACCTCACATGGGTTTTATGAGAGTGAACAGACTGCAGGTTATGAAGTAACACGGCTATAAGGTTAACTCGATAACCACAGTAATACCGTGACATATCCTGAGTTGCTGCAAAAAGAACACACCTACCTGTTTGCTCAGACATTTCTGCATAAGGTATTATCCCACGTACAGTGGGATCTGCATCTCACATGTCATGAGCATTTTCCCAGTGATGGACTTTGCTTCCTTCACCTGTCTGAAGGCAGAATCCTGTAGAAAAGATGAATGTGTTGTCTTGGTTTTCAGTCATGTGGAATGAGCCAAGAGAGTTTCCTCAAACAATTCTTGTTTGCTCAGTCAAAGGTATATAGCAGTGTGATATAGGGTTGGGAAAGGTTTACGAGGCTGAGTTTTATGCTGAAAATTTCTTCAACTCAAGATGGGGACTGATACAACTTCCTAGGCCATCCTTTACAGCCTACATCTCTGTCAGTCTGTTCTTCCCAAATAGGTCAATAGGCTAATTCTCTTACCTACCCTCCAGGAGAAGTCCATTAGCTCTTAATATTCTTTTAGTATTAGGTCTTGACAAGCCATATTACTTTCCTAGTACCTGGTAAAAAAAGGTTTCCAATGAAAGTTCCACCTGTGGCTGTCTTTCTCTCTTGGAACTATTTACCTTATGACTATAATTTTTCTTCTTTTTGTTTGCTTTAGAGCTCCTTTATTTTGACATTCATGTGACAGAATAATAGCAAGTGATGGAATAAATTCAGTTATACATATTATTCATAGAAATGATAGATATAAGACTGTAGACTGCAATTGTTTCTTGAGTGATGAGAGGGCATGCTGTGGTTAAAACCTAATGTGCTGATAAATAAATTGCAACTGTCATACTTTGACGCTGTTCAGATACTGGCAGCATCTTCCAAAAGGCTATTTTCAACAAGTCATTGAAGGGAGAGAATTTTAATGGATCACCGCAAATCAGATGGAAATTGAAATATAGAGAGTATGAAAACAGAGTGTACATTACAGCCACTTCAGTCAGATAATCAACTTTTGCGTCAAAGTGCAAAGGATACTAAAAACTCTCATAAAGCCCAGAATTTCCAAAGGTAGACAGTAGAGCTGAGAAAATGGTGATGTTGCACAAAGATTAGTGAGATAGGATAATATTGCAGAGAGACATACTAGTGGGGCCTGTATCTGGTGACATATGTCCGCTCCAACAGTGCAAGTTATCTCTGCAGAAAAATAAAAACTTTAGGAGAGAGGGAGAAGGAGAGAGAGAGGGGATGTAAAAGGGAAACTTCTTCCCTGTGTCCACCCAGGAAGAGTAGAGTCCCAGGAAACTATTCTCCTCTGGGGAGGCAGTGGTTGTCGAGTGCAGTAGATAGTAGGGATGTAGACAAGGAGACTGATGCTTTTTGTCATGGTTTTTCCCTAACACTATATACTTTTCATTGTGAGTCACTCATATCCCCCATTGTTTCTACTTATGGTGCTGTTAGCTCTGAGTGGAGTATAGTAACAGGGTGCAAATTTAGCATATTGGCAAGTGTGCACATAAATTCTTAGATAATATTGTTTGATTGTTTAAATTGCAGCTCTACACTGTGTTATTCAATGTTTAGTTTTCTCAAATAATAGCTAAGGTCTACAAAACAGAGGTGAGGAGTGAGGATAAAGAGGGGCCAAGTGGTAGTTTTTTCTCATGAGAACTCACCCTGACAACACTATTGGGATTTTTGAGGTGTTGGGCTGCAAGGACAATGCAAGAATAAAAGTAGAAAAGACTCTTACTACTGAGACCCTTCAAAATGTATGGGGAAAAAGTACAGCTAAGAATAGTGTAAGGCACTGTGCAAAAGTAATAGCCATTTTTTCATACATTTCTCACATGTTTATTTATGACATATCAGCTAACTCAGTAAACATTCCTATTTCAGTTTTACCAGGACTTCAAGAATTATTTTTATCACTTGACAGTTATCATTAGCAGCTTCCCAGAAGGGTCATTTCAGCCCCAAGAATGCACAGTTTTATATAGGTGGATGCACAATCTTATATTTGCTATAGTGCCTGTAAAAAAATTGCAAACATATTACTTCTGCAGCATTTTTTTCTGAGTTGTTTTAACCAATTATTTCCTAGCCACTAGGTGTCTGTTTGCTGTAGCCTGTTGCTGTTGGTTCCTTTTTCTAAACTTAGAAGGCCTGGAAAGCAAGGAATACCTTCTTACTGTGTATTTGCATAGTACAGACCTACCCAAGGAAGCTGGCAGTACCACAGCACAAATAACAATATTTGACTTGTTGTCACGACATCTATGAAAACTAGTGCAAAGCAGTCCAAGTTTGCATGTTGTCAACTGTTCTGCACCCTCCTTATTAACACCAGTCAAGGATGAGCACTGGTGAGACTGGTGGGTCTGCTCTGCACAGAGCAAGAGCAGGGTGCACCACCAAAGCACAAGAAATGCCTTTGCATTCTTTCTGGGCCCTTATTTCATCATATCAAATAATCTTAATGAAAACTGATTAGAAGACACACTTTTGTGAGAGACATCGTGCTAAAAACTAATGGGAGACTGTAATTTTAATTAAAAAAACAAAACAAAACAAAACAAACAAAAAACTGAAAACAAACAAACAAACAAACAACCCCCCAAAAAACAACAACAAAAAACCACAACCAACCAACCAAAAAAACAAAGATCAAACCCCCAAAACTTGAGGTTCTCTCAGACTCCTCTTGAAAGGAATAAGATTTCTGTATAACTTGTCATTCTATGCCAGAGCTAAAATGTTGGATGTGATTTTCATAGAAATATGACCTTTCATGACAAGATTTTTGAAGAGTTTGACATCTGAAAAAGAATGAGGTTCAGGCAGAAAACAGTGAAAGTGGCCACAAATGAATATTTGTTAAAAGGTTTTACCTTAATGGACTGTAATGAATATAAAGATATGCAAAATGCAAAACTATTAGGCGAACGAATCCAATTCAGATGAACTAGAATAAATTAAAATATTGCTCAACATTGTAATTAACCTTTCAAAATTACAAGAGTTATCATTTAGTTTGATAATATTCAACTCTAGCCCTGAAAACCAGCAAGGGCTAAATTTTACACTCAGTTAAAATTTTTCAAATTTCGTAAATTTAGAGGAATTCCTCTGACTTAGTAGAGTCCACATGGAAATCGGTATAGGAGTCTCACTTACACTGTCTCTTCCCTAAATTCCTTCTAGTGCAATCACTGTAGTTCCGGAAACAGCCCACATTTTCCTGTTTATGCTTTTTTTCAAAAAGCCCAGTCATTTAAAAACCTAATCATTTTCCAAGCTGGTTGTTGCTACCGGTAGCAAAATTGCATGTTTGCTGTGCATAAAAGCAGAAAACCCAAACCCAGCCTTCTTTCATAACTAGTTCTTTAGACAGAAAAAAAGTCTTAGACCCTGCAATCAGGGCTGAATATTATATAAAGACTAAGTACTTCCACAAACTAAGGAAGAGGAGGTGAATGGGACACTCTAGAGAATTTTATCTCAAAAGATCCTATAGCACTTTCTATATCAAGATAGTATTTTTCAAAGCATCTTAAAAGGGTTCATCTAATGAGCCCAGTGAGGAGAATTCACGTGTACATCAGGAATCGGGGGAGATTTGCATTAGCCCAGAAGTAAACTTTACAATACCTATGCAGAACTTCAAAACTACAGTAATTGGTTGCTAAGTTAAATTATGCTCACAAAATGCTGTAGCTCGGTTTTAAATGACCTTGTCCCTTGGTCTTGCTGTACATCTGCAATTGGGTGCAGTCTGTTCCATGCTCCCCAAACACCCCTAGGCTACAGTATTGTTACTCTAATTCCTCTGCACTGGATTTTTTTCCACCCAAATCATTAATAGTCTGCAAAATTTTAAGCAGTTGAAAATCCAACAGGAAGTATGAGAATCACCATTATTACCCCTGGAGCTATCAGCTCCATTTGTCATATCCTGATTGTCTCCACTGGCAGAAGCAGCCAAGCCAGAACTCAGCACACCACCACATTGTGTTCCACCAGTCACTTAACACTGAGCCTGAATAAAACAGGAATGACATAATCGAAATGTGCAGCATGTCAGAACAGATAGTCTTTTTGTCCAGACATTTCTTATCTTTGATGGTTTTCCTTCTTCTCTCACTATCTATTTTTTACCACATAAGGCAACAAGACATCTGAAAATTTAATGCAATATTATGACATGTCATGTATAGAGTGCCCCAAAATATTAAAAGGACACATTCATTCAGAATTATCAGCTCTGCCTTGCTAATTTTAAGTCTTCAGTCAATGAGGTAATTTATCCCACTCTGAAGAGGCTACTCTTACAAGAGATTTTCAGAATCATAGGATCATAGGATAATTTGGGTTGGAAAAGACCTTTAAGATCATAGAGTTCAACCATTAACCCAGTACCGTCAAGTCCACTGACAAACTGTGTCACTAAGCACCATATCTATATTTGTTTTAAATACCTCCAGGAATAGTGACTCCATCACTTCCCCAGGCAGCCTGTTCCAACACTTGGCTATTCTTTCCCTGAAGGAAGCCTTCCAAATATCCAGTATAAACCTCCCTCAGTGCAACTTGAAGACATTTCATCTCATGCTATGGCTCTGTGTTCAGAGAAGGAAGGCAATAAGCGGATTTTCAATGCAAGGTGGATGTACTTCATTCACCAGTTGAACTTTGAATGAAACAAACCAGAAGGTTGAAGAAGGTGGGCCAGAAACTTAGAGAAGTGCTGAGCTGGCTTTGAGATGTGACTTAAAATGGAGTAATGGCACCACAGCTGAATAGACTGCTGTGCAGTGCTACCTTGTCTTAGAGAATCCCAAAAGTCTTCTGTCTGAAGAAGACAAAGACTGAGCAGAACATTTACATCAAAAATGCTTGCGGTTTATTATGCTTTAAAAAGAAATCTATTTTTCTGTCAGGCATACAAACCTTGCAAACAAACAAACACAATCAGATCAAACATTAGATCACTCTTCAGTTGCTCCAAAATAGACTCTTAAAATCTGCTGATAAACATCAAAAGAGAAACTGATTTGTTTTTTTCACAAGTGGAGCTTGTATTTTGCAAAGGAGTCTCAGCTGAAGCATAGCAAATTGTGAGGAAATGATGCCTCTGTTACGTGGCACTGATTATTTATGTCTGTACGTGTATGTATGCTGCTCCTGCTTTCTGTCAGCTGGTTTGAGGGTGTTCTGTGTGCCCCTTCATCTGCCTTACAAAACAGAAAACCCCCAATTGAGCTGAAAGAAGGATTTGTCTTTCCCCTGGCAAATCTGTCAGCAACAGCAGCAGAAAGGTAGGAATACAAACCCAGGAATGTCTGTTTTCTTCCAAAAAAACCATCGTGGAAGTATGAAAAAAAAATATAAAGTTGAGAAAAGAAAAAAAAAAAAAACAATGGGAAAGCTTGTGTTACACCAATGTCTGTCCATTATCTGTTCCCGGAGAGACACATCTGACGGATTAGACAAGGCCCTGTGAGGAGGCTGAATAAATAGCGAGGGTCACAATGGTGAGTCCTTTATTTGCAGAACAAAGCTATGAAACGATGGAGTCCCAGCTTCCTGGCTTGGATAAACTGTTTTAAAGATTTTTTTTCTTGAGGTAGGTAAACAGTCTCATCTAATGGTGACATTAATAAAGTAGGTATGTTAGGGGTTGGACACTATATTGACAAAACCGAGACTGCAGCCCTGGAATCCTACTACTGGAAAGGTGAAATCAGTTCCATGGTAACACTGAATAATAAATTGTTCCATGAAAAAAGAAAGAGGAAAGGATTGTGACTCAAACCAGAACTGCTCAATCCTAAGTGAAAACAAAACAAAACAACAACGTTTTAAGCAGGAGACGAAAGAAATATAGCACATGCAAAATGCCTAAATAACTTTCCTCCGGAAAACTTACTACTTTCCTGGCCCTGTAATAGCCAATTTTTTCTTTTTTGAGACTTCTTGAGTCTTTGGGTACATCAGTAATCTTTCCTCTTCCTCCTCTATTATATAATATTTGAGAAGGCAGTTTTTTGAGTTTTTTGGGGGATGGATGGTGGGAATGTTTAAAGGAATATACCAGAGTGGGGTCCAAGTAAGGTATATTTCATATCTCAACATGGCTTTAAATTGGCAGCCATCCAAAACAAACAACTTATAGCCCTAGCACTGACCCACTGCAGTGGTCACTTCAGCTGCTTCTGAAGTCATTTCTGCTGTCAGTGTTCAGCACTGCCACAAAGAGAAGCAAATGGAGAAAAAAAAATGTTAATGTGGCCTTTTTAGAGATAAACTTTCACTTAGATCCACAAAACACACAGATTTTGTTCCTGCTGCTCTGTTCTTATTGTCTCTCAAAAGTAATGCCTTTGGGTCAGGAATAGTCAGGTGTTTTCCCATGTATGTTATCTGCATGAATTAAAAGAAAAGGTTAAAAGAAAAGGAAAAAACAGTTTAAACTTTCTAAATGCCTTTTACATGCAGAATATGTTCAAATATGGTGGGGTTATAGAGAGATGCAAGGCAGGGAATGTGTCATTTCTTCTGCCAAAGTACACTATTTTGTCCTAAAACCTGTGTTCTCACATGCAGCTAAATAGCAACCTTACATATAGTTTTCTTTCTTCAGATGTGTCTGACCTGGCCTGGATTTCCAAATGAGTTCGTGTGTCAACAGCAGTGCTATGGTGCCACATGGTGCCTCACAGCCTGCCATCCTGGATAGATGAATCTCTGTGTCTATGGTGGGAATAATTTGTCCAGGTTTAGTGACCACATGATATTTGTTTTAGATGAAAGCCATGATTTATGAGTTGTTTGCACTGTATAATCCTCCAGTCTGCATCCTTTCCCTTGTTGTGCTCTGGGTGAACACATCTCAGTACTGCGATGGCCATGCTGTCACTGAATTTGATGTTGCTTTCTGAAACCCTTGTGTGTTCACTAGGATACTGTAGCCATTGTATATTTGGCCTTCAGTTTGCTTTTGTGTGTATGCTATTGCTTTGTCTTTGTTTCTAGTGCCAATCTGGTCTTACCAACTATTTATTTCTAATTAGTATTACGTTATTTTGTAGTTCTTCCTGTGAGTCACTGCTTGTTTTCTTGGTATGGTACATTTTCACTTGGCTTTTTTTGTCTGCAAACTTTGATATAATGATTTCCCTAGCCATAGCTATTGCAAATGACACCATACATTGCGCAGTAATTATTAGAAATTGGGGAATTTTTTCCCGCAAAATCCTCCTTTAATTATAATTTCCTGGTTTGTATTTGTGCATTTTGAAAATTCTTGGTGCTATCTTTCCTTGTAAATTTTTGATCTTTTCTACTTGGAGTTTTATTTTTCTCTACATCTCTAAGAGAGTTTCTTCGCTAGGTTTGTTTATATCTGTAGCCTTAGAGAACCTGTATGTTCTCCATACTTTAGGATACGCTTTGTCTGTTATTTCTAGTCCCTTATGAAGTATTTAATCTCACAATATCTAGGTGCTGCGTGAATTGGTGATTAGTGTGGTTTGATAATGGGAGGATATAGTGTTTCCATAGATCCTCGGTTACGTATGTCAAGAACTTCTAATATTTTCCTGGGTCCTTACTCTGCTGTCCATATAATACATTGTGGGTAGAGCATTTGACAGTGCAATTGGTCTCCCTCTGTTTCCTTCTTTTTTCCTTACCTCTTTCCATTTGTATGCATGTGAAATTGTGTTCAATTTCTAACTATATGCCTATTTCAGGATCATCTAAACAGGATACACCAGCATAATAATTATTTATCTTTTCCTTTATTTTTTTTTTTGTGTTTGTCTGCGTTCCTCCCCCCCCATTCTCTTTAGTCTCTGACTGCAGATCTTGAAAATCCTGATAAATTGCTATTTCTGAAATAATTTTCAGGATTTTAATTCTGCAAGTGCCGATAGAGTTCAAGAAGCAGTTGCACAATATACTTGGGCACATGGTGTGACTCTTAGGGAAGGTCCTGGGCCAAGAGTTGGACTTGATCCTTGTGGGTCCCTTCCAAGTCAGCATATTCTGTGATTCTGTGATTCTGTGAAAGATATGGAACATTTAGCCCTTGTACAACACTCTAGATGTGCTTTCACAGTAAGCAGCTGCTGGAAGCACTGCTGCTAAATTAAAACACAAACCACAAACACCTTGGCAAACCTTGAGATCCATAAACCTGACATCAACTCGTAGCAATCAAGTGCTCTTGAACCTTTCTTGCTAGGGTTTATGTAACTATAGTATACATTAGCCTTGTCCATAAAGCATGTAGACTTAGGTACAACCTCTGTCTGAAACATTCCTGCTATGTCTTTAGAGGCAGAAAGCTTCTGAAACGGACTGCACAAACATCAGTCTGGGTCTGACCTCACAGAGCTGCACACAGACTTGCACAGCTCAAAAATTAGTGCTTTAGAGCACAGGTCTCCCGTTGTGGAGGAGTGAAGCTGCTAAGAGTATTATCCTATTTCACGGGTTACAAGTGGGAGGAAGTGCTTCACAACTTTCAGCATTACCTTTTTAAAAGGCATTTTATTTCATCAAACAATTACATTTTTAAGAATAACTTGATGCCTTACTCAGAAGTTTACCTGAAAATTATGAAGCTGTTTTAATGAGGATATATATTCCTTGATGAGTTCAAGTTAAAATAAAACCTCACCTTTCAGTTAACTTCTCAAATTATTAGATTATTTAACATATCGTTTGAAGCTGCTGTACTATAGTGCAAGGGTCAGTAATTGGAATGGGTTGCCCAGGGAGGTGGTGGGTTCATCCCCCCTGAAGGTATTTAAGAAGATACTGGATGTGGTACTTGGGGCCATGGTCTAGTCGACAAGGTGGTGTTGAATAATGGGTTGGACTTGATGATCTCAGAGGTTCTTTCCAACCTAGCTGATTCTGTGATTCCATGTGATTCTGTCATGCTGTAATTTCAAAGTCTTACAAAAGTAGCTGTGATTTCCCAAACGATCAAGCATCTTAGGAGCTTGGATCCCACTTTTAGAGGCAACAGGCACACTGGAGCCTTAGTTTCTTGATTTGCAATGCTATAATGCTGTTTGTTATCTAAACCATCCTTATGGGTGAAGCTTAAGCTCCTACATCTTTAGAGACTATTACACTAAATCAATTTGCTTTTCCCTTAGTTGTTGGGGGTCCTGGTAGAAGTTTGGCAGCCTGTCAGAGACACCTTCACCCATGTGGAAGAATGGGTACATTCAACAGGTAATTCATCTCTCCTAACTATGTTCTGATGAAGGCATACATCACATTTTGAGGAGGTCAAAAGTTTCTATTACTATGTCCATATTCCAAATTTCTAGTTTAGACCAAATGTCTTTTGGAGGACTAAAGTTAAGAAAGAGAAATTTCATTGTCAGTAATTTTCTTCTAATTCCCTGCCACTAAAATCCAGGGATCTTTACCTAAACTAATGAGCCTGATGTGTCTCCATTTATCAACATCTTCCCCTGAATTTGGTTATTTTTAAAATGTTTGCTTTCTCTAGGTTTAGCAATGGGTAATACAAGAAATGTGATGCATCATGTCCTCTGGGCAGAAACTGACAGTATGTGGCTTTCTTTGCCATAAAGAGCAGAAGAAGGAAAAGCCATCTGCAAACCAAAACAATGCTCAGAAGGGCATGACAATGTGTTTCTAGGATCTCCTGTTTGAATATTGACTTTCATACTACCTGTGAAAGCACATAAAGCATTTGGAGAATGAGGCGGGCATTGATTAGCTTTCCACAGCTCTGCAGGTTCTCTCTACCGCTATTCATCTTGTTTGGCAAGTGATTTAAAAGAGCTGTAGCAGGAACCTTTGGGGCCAGCCCGGCAATATCAAACCTGAACACAGCTGAAAGGTACCAGCAAAAAACGTTGAACTGGACATTTTTGTTTATTGATCTTAAATACCAAGTTGTGTGGGAGAAACTGTAATTTGTGGGAGGCTGTAACTATTTCTTGTTCCTTCCCAGCCAAGAGCTCAGAGACTCCTTGGACATAGAACTCTGGGGAGGCTGTACACTACTCCATAGAGGGTGGTGTAGCCAAAACACAAGGTTCAAATCCCTCATGTTTGTGATGGTGTCATCAAACCCTCACACAGCAAAGGTTTCGGGGTGTTAGGTGAACAAATCATTGGCAGGTGAGTAATGCAGCTCACATGTACCCGTTGCACTCCTGCTGCATTCCTGTTGCATTCCTGCTGCCTATCCTCTGCAGATTTCAATTTTCCTTGAAGGAACACCTGAGCAAACTATGAGGCTACACCTGTGCAACCATATTTACAGTCAAGCATACTGTGACAGCTATGTTAAAGAAGTGGTTGCCCAGGGTGGGTTCACAGTCCTCTAAAACATCCCTGCTGTGGAGGTAGCAATGTCTAGGAGAGGGGGGAGCAGGGTAACTGATAACTGGGATAACTGCTTCTGGCATCTGCTGCTGCACTTGCTTGGAGCAATAAGACCCATGTAGGGCAGACATGGACACCCAGACGTGCACACATATAAATAGCACCCTGCACACTACAAACTATAAACTGCAATTTTAAATGACCCTTTCCCTCACAGAAGCCATCTACCTTATGGCACTACTCAGGATCTCACACCAGAAAGTTATTAGTGGTGTCTAGGCTGATCGCCTCACATGAGGTTACAAAACATGTCAGAACACAGTATATGCTTCAACTAATTTGTACTCCCTCAGNAGGATCACTCTCGAGGAGAAAAGACAACGCAGAAAGAATCGCGTCTTGTCGATATCACCTGGGGAGTCTTTCTGCTGTACGTTCTGCAACCGGACTTGTCTATCTCGCATTGGCCTTTTTAGCCATCAGCGTGCTTGTAGCAAGCGTGGGTAGAGCCCCTCTCAAATCTTCGTTCGCGAAGCCTAGCCAACAACAATAACATTTTTAAGAATAACTTGATGCCTTACTCAGAAGCTTACCTGAAAATTATGAAGCTGTTTTAATGAGGATATATATTCCTTGATGAGTTCAAGTTAAAATAAAACCTCACCTTTCAGTTAACTTCTCAAATTATTAGATTATTTAACATATCTTTTGAAGCTGCTGCACTATAGTGCAAGGGTCAGTAATTGGAATGGGCTGCCCAGGGAGGTGGTGGATTCATCACCCCTGAAGGTATTTAAGAAGATACTGGATGTGGTACTTGGTGCCATGGTCTAGTCGACAAGGTGGTGTTGGGTCATGGGTTGGACTTGATGATCTCAGAGGTTCTTTCCAACCTAGCTGATTCTGTGATTCCATGTGATTCTGTCATGCTGTAATTTCAAAGTCTTACAAAAGTAGCTGTGATTTCCCAAATGATCAAGCAGCTTAGGAGCTTGGATCCCACTTTTAGAGGCAACAGGCACACTGGAGCCTTAGTTTCTGGATTTGCAATGCTATAATGCTGTTTGTTATCTAAACCATCCTTATGGGTGAAGCTTAAGCTCCTACATCTTTAGAGACTATTACACTAAATCAATTTGCTTTTCCTTTAGTTGTTGGGGGTCCTGGTAGAAGTTTGGCAGCCTGTCAGAGACACCTTCACCCTTGTGGAAGAATGGGTACATTCAACAGGTTGAATTACCATCAGAACATAGTTAGGAGAGATGAAGGCATACATCACATTTTGAGGAGGTCAAAAGTTTCTATTACTATGTCCACATTCCAAATTTCTAGTTTAGACCAAATGTCTTTTGGAGGACTAGAGTTAAGAAAGAGGAATTTCATTGTTAGTCATTTTCTTCTAATTCCCTGCCACTAAAATCCAGGGATCTTTACCTAAACTAATGAGCCTGGTGTGTCTCCATTTATCAACATCTTCCCCTGAATTTGGTTATTTTTAAAATGTTTGCTTTCTCTAGGTTTAGCAATGGGGCATACAAGAAATGTGATGCATCATGTCCTCTGGGCAGAAACTGACAGTATGTGTGGCTTTCTTTGCCATAAAGAGCAGAAGAAGGAAAAGCCATCTGCAAACTAAAACAGTGCTCAGAAGGGCATGACAATGTGTTTCTAGGATCTCCTGTTTGAATATTGACTTTCATACTACCTGTGAAAGCACATAAAGCATTTGGAGAATGAGGCAGGCATTGATTAGCTTTCCACAGCTCTGCAGGTTCTCTCCACCGCTATTCATCTTGTTTGGCAAGTGATTTAAAAGAGCTGTAGCAGGAACCTTTGGGGCCAGCCCGGCAATATCAAACCTGAACACAGCTGAAAGGTACCAGCAAAAAACGTTGAACGGGACATTTTTGTTTATTGATCTTAAATACCAAGTTGTGTGGGAGAAACTGTAATTTGTGGGAGGCTGTAACTATTTCTTGTTCCTTCCCAGCCAAGAGCTCAGAGACTCCTTGGACATAGAACTCTGGGGAGGCTGTACACTACTCCATAGAGGGTGGTGTAGCCAAAACACAAGGTTCAAATCCCTCATGTTTGTGATGGTGTCATCAAACCCTCACACAGCAAAGGTTTCGGGGTGTCAGGTGAACAAATCATTGGCAGGTGAGTAATGCAGCTCACATGTACCTTCCCCTGTTGCATTCCTGCTGCCTCTCCTCTGCAGATTTCAATTTTCCTTGAAGGAACACCTGAGCAAACCATGAGGCTACACCTGTACAACCATATTTACAGTCAAGCATACTGTGACAGGTATGTTAAAGAAGTGGTTGCCCAGGATGGGTTCACAGTCCTCTAAAACATCCCTGCTGTGGAGGTGGCAATGTCTAGGAGAGGGGGGAGCAGGGTAACTGATAACTGGGATAACTGCTTCTGGCATCTGCTGCTGCACTTGCGTGGAGCAAGTAAGACCCATGTAGGGCAGACATGGACACCCAGACGTGCACACATATAAATAGCACCCTGCACACTACAAACTATAAACTGCAATTTTAAATGACCCTTTCCCTCACAGAAGCCATCTACCTTATGGCACTACTCAGGATCTCACACCAGAAAGTTATTAGTGGTGTCTAGGCTGATCGCCTCACATGAGGTTACAAAACATGTCAGAACACAGTATA
>NW_020955548.1:583265-621433 GCF_003031625.1 Empidonax traillii | reverse complement strand
GTAGGGCAGACATGGACACCCAGACGTGCACACATATAAATAGCACCCTGCACACTACAAACTATAAACTGCAATTTTAAATGACCCTTTCCCTCACAGAAGCCATCTACCTTATGGCACTACTCAGGATCTCACACCAGAAAGTTATTAGTGGTGTCTAGGCTGATCGCCTCACATGAGGTTACAAAACATGTCAGAACACAGTATATGCTTCAACTAATTTGTACTCCCTCAGATAAGTTTCATTATTTTGTTTTAGAAATGGTCAAATATGTTCTGAGGTACCTTCGCCCAGAATTTGAAATGTACCGTGAAAAAGTTTATTTGGACCCCTTTCCTACCCTGGAAATTTCTTCCTGCTGTTATGGTTGTATAACAAATAAAAAGGACAACACTTTGCAGTTCCACTTACAAAGTTCAGCTTCAGCACCTGCAATCCCCATGGTGCACGGGGAGGGGTGCGAATCTCATCAGATCTTCCAGTTTCTTCCAGTTCCATCTGTAACCTTTAAAAAAATGCCTTGAGGTGCAATTAGCTGCTGTACAGTTCGGTTTGATTTTGTTCTAAGTTGCCTGAGATTTCAGAGTGTAAAAGACCTTCAGACTACAGGGATGCAATAAGAACAAGTTCCTTGACCTTTTATTCTCCTTGTAAATCATTTAATGGAGCAGACTTCTACTGAACTTCTTTAAGACACTGTCTGTTCCAAATCTTTGCACTATCGTTTAAGTATCAATCAGATGATTTAGAATTACTTTGCTACAGATAGAGGCTTTAAAGGAAATCTGTACTATGGCACAAAATCTCTTGTAAGCATCAGAATACATTATAAGAACACATTATTGATAGGTTTCTTTGCAGGAGGGGAGAAGATGAATCTGTACATGAAATGCAATCAGTAATTACTAGCCACACAAGAATTTACTGCCTTTCCAGGCATGGGTAGGCAAAGGTAGACATCAACAGTGAACCCAGGCAGAGATTTGCTGTGGTGGATACCACTGAAACAATATTTTATAACTGCTCAGTGTCACATATATGTTCCCTTGGCTGTTCCTATTAACCTTTCTTACCCAGGTGCTTCCCAATAATTGAGATTGCTCCATCATGGCTTCACTGCAGTTAATCATCATGATACTAAGGATTTATAGAGCTCAGAATAGGACTTTGCAGAGATCAAAAAGTGTATCCTGCTGTAACAGAAACCACAAAAAAGTAACAAAAGTTATTGGGGATTCCAAGTACCCAGCATAGTCTATTTGTTTTAATAAGGGTCATTAACCTTTTCCGACAGTCATGTAAATTTTTGCATCACTGGGACACGGACTTAAGCTACTACATTAGGATGTAATTTTCCCCTCAGCAAAGCTGATCCTTTGCTGCAATTACCAAAGGTGATCCTTTGTCAAAGGTGATCCTCTACAGCAGTAATCAGATCTGCAGCTATGACAGCTCATAAAGGAGAATACAGAGATGACCTTTATGCCCCTTTAGCCTTGATTCACTCTTGTTGGGAGAAAAAAAAAAAAGAACTTCTGCACTAAAATTAGACTTTTATTGGCCCTCTGTTCAGAGCTGAATTTTCCATCAGGCAATGGATCTCTAGGGATAGTGTCATGTGACACTGATGGCCTGGTTTACCTTTTCTAAATAGGAAAATTTTTATCTGTATTTTAACTTTACCTGCGTTTTAATTATCCCTTTGGATAATTGCTACAGAAAAGCAGTATGCCTTGTCCTTAGCCATTTCTCCAATCTCTAGGAATGTGAGGTGATACCAAATATTAACATCAATTACTTAAACTCAAAATTTTGAGGAAAGTTCTAAGAGTCATTAAAGAATATTATTAATGGTTTTTTACTGAGATAACCAAGATTACATTTGGCTGTCTTCAATTTTAAACTGAATTCTTACAAGAAACTCCAGGAAAACTTTATTGAAATGTTCAAAAAGAATCACTCTGGCTTCACTGTCTTAACAAAGCAACTATGTGAGAGCTCGAACTAGAATCATAGAATCATAGAATCAGTCAGGTTGGAAAGGTCCTCTGAGATTATCCAGTCCAACCCTTGATCCACTACCACCATGGTTACTAGACTATGGCACGAAGGGCAACATCCAGTCTCATCTTAAAATCCTCCAGGGACAGAGAATCCACCACTTCCCTGGGCAGCCCATTCGTGATTACCTACTCTGTAAAGAATTTCTTCCTCATATCCAACTTAAACCTCCCCTGGCAGAGCTTAAGACCATGGCCTCTTGTCCTGCTTTTGGTTGCCTGGGAGAAGAGCCCAACCCCCACCTGGCTATAACCTCCTTTCAGGTAGTTGTAGAGAGTGATGAGGTCTCCCCTGAGCCTCCTCTTCTCTAGGCTAAACAACCCCAGCTCCCTCAGCCTCTCCACACAGGGCTTGTGTTCAAGTCCCTTCACCAGCCTCATTGCTCTTCTCTGGACCCGCTCCAGCACCTCAATATCCTTCCTGAACTGAGGGACCCAGAACTGGACACAGCACTCCAGGTGTGTCCTCACCAGCACTGAGTACAGGGCAAGGGTCACTTCCCTGCTCCTGCTGGTTGCACCGTTCCTGATCCAGGCCAGGATACCACTGGCCTTCTTGGCCACCTGGTCACACTGCTGGCTCATGTTCAACTTCCTGTCAATCCAAACTCCCAGGTCCCTTTCTGCCTGGCTGCTCTCCAGCCACTCTGTGCCCAGCCTGCAGCGCTGCAGGGGGTTGTTGTGGCCAAAGTGCAGGACCCAGCACTTGGCCTTGTTTAGCCTTATCCCCTTGGAATCAGCCCAGCTCTCCAGTCTGTCCAGGTCCCTCTGCAGAGCCCTCCTGCCTTCCAGACGATCGACACTCCCCCCAGCTTGGTGTCAACTGTGGACTCCATCCCTTCATTTAAATCATCAGTAAAGATATTAAACAGAACTGGGCCCAACACTGATCCCTGGGATGTAGATTTTCTTCCATGCAGACTGATGAAGAATGTTAATTTATATTACCACCTTTTCAGATTTGCTGGCACTTACTATGTCTGGGGGGAAAAAAAAAAAACTTTCTGCTGCTGCTACACGCTCTACTAATGCCCAAGGTTTCAGCAGGAACAAAGCCTCTAATCTCTGGTGGTCAGTTTTGGCAGTACCGTGCAGACACTTTTTGCCACAGCTTCAGTTACATTTAGAAAAAAACATTTCTTTGTTCTATTGCTGAATTACAGTGGTTTCAAAACTTTCACAATAAACAAGTCTGATTCTGGGCACTGTCATAAAACTTGCGTGCCTGAGGTTCTATTGTGTTTTGTTGTCTGTAATGAATATTTGAGAGGAAAAAAAAAACCCACAAAACAGCATGACACTCTACTACTTTCAAGTTGAGCAACAGATGGCAGGGTAGTGAGATTATCCTATTTTAATTCTTCACATTTAATTTGTAGGCTAATGAATATTGAACAATGTTAGCTCAAGTAAATGTGATGAATATACTTAATGGGAAAGACTGTTTACAGGTATTAAATACAGCTAATACAATCTCTTCTCAAAGCTGTAACATTATACATCTATCATATCTGTCTATATAATTTCTCTTTATATATATATATGTGCTTGCAGCATTTGATAAGCATCAAGTTGTGTTCATATACTGATCAGTGTATTCTATATGAAGGACTATTATCAATTTACATGGAGTAAACATCTGTATAGAGGGAACTGATAAAAGAAACCTTCCACATTTCCATTGTATCGGTAGCCTTTGTAGGTATCTATCATTTTGTGAATATAGCAAAATGGATCTTCTGAGTTGTAAGTAGAATTATCTTGTGAAGAACAAAAACCATATCACAGCCACCCACTGTTTGCTGGCTGTGATGCCTGAGCACCACTTGGGTCAGAAAAGGGCAGCAACCAGATTCAAATCATGTTTTTGACATAAGCATGGGCACTGATCTGACTTCAGAGTATACTGGGGTCAACTAGGTATTAGCCATAATCCCTATCTCACTCTTTGTATGTGACTTTCTTCCATATGTGTGTAGTATCTTTCATTTGGATGCTGCCATGTTCATCATGCATAGGTCACCCTCAGCAGCCTGGAGCTTTAACTATCAAAACCAAAGGTGGGAAATGACACAGGCCTTGGTGCTGCTCTCAGCCTCAGCCCGTCTGTGTGAGACTCGTTCCCCAGAGTGATGCCCCTAACCACTGGTGCCTGACACAGCCATCAGAAAGAAATGACTACAGTGATATATTTCTGACAGTACCTGGACACATCAGGTCTGGCTTTGAAGATTTAAAAGACCTCCTTGCTCTGAACTAATAATTCTGCCACCAGCTACTCTGAGGTTCTTGAGGCTATTGTCAGTATATTGCTTCAGAGAGTCTGGCACAGGGTGAGTTTCATCAGGGTAGCTTGTCATTTGAGTATACAGTGGAAGTTGCGTGTCTAGAAATTCTTTTAGAGATAATCGGCAGAGATGAGTTCCTCCAAGATGTGATTCACTAAGCCAAAGAAAAAGGGTTGTAATGCCAAACTGCTTCTCTGCCTGTATTAACTCTTTCCCCATGGCTGTGGAAGTCCAGACAATTACTTGTGCACAGTTTCTCAGTCAACTAAAGTGAGGCCAGAAGTAGGTGGAAAACAGCTGGGATGTATCTCTGGGAATTTCTGACTGGTTCATTCACTCGACCACAGAGAGATGAGGATAACTGACCACATTATGATACCAAGAGATAGTATCTAATGGTCAGTTTTTGCCTGCATGCTCAGTCTTTTATTGCTCACTGTAGTTCATAGAGATCTAGGGAGCAGAGCCTAGGAAGTGGCACAGCAAATCCTTCCACATACACCATCTGCTCCATTTTCTGGCCTCCCATCAGCTAGTGACAAGAGTTTAATTTGTTCTGTCAAGAGATCAGACATGCAGTGCACCCATAGACACTGAAATTAAATGTGGGTTCAATCTCACCCCACATGTACCACAGCACTATAAAGGAATAGGAAGTAAAATAGGATCAGATATGAAGCTGAACCTACTAGAAGCCAAAGAGCCCTTTAATTATATATCATGCTACTTATCTAACCTTGAACTTTGCCAAAAAATAGTATTAGTATATTCAGGAAAAAACTGCCAGGGAATCAGGTTTTAGTGCTGATGCGTGATAAAGTCTCATCCAGAAAATGGAATCAACAAAAAAGGGTCACACTGCCCTTTCATTGGCATCATTTCAGTCTATAGGATAATTTCTACAGCAGTTTTAGGGAAAAAAAGAAGTATTTTCCAAAACATCAGTGCCATATTCTTCCAAATCAGTTTTGTCAACTTTCATTCTTTCTCATTCCTGCTGTGGTTTCCTATGTCTTATTTGATGAGCTCAGGTGAAAGGCCAGCCAAATAAAACACATCTTAGCTGAAGCTGATAGTAGTTTTAAAAATCTTCATCAAAATCACCAGCAGTGAAAAAGAATCTCTGTCTATGACTGTGAGTGACTTTAGGGTCAATCATAAAAAGGGAACGGTTTTCAAATGTAAATTTTGTACAAATATCTGTCTTTCACCCATTTTTCCACACCTTTCTTCATAGTTGGTGGTTATATAATATATTGATAGGCATCATTGTTTTTCACAATCGGGACAAAACTATACCATGCCAGGTTTATTTCTGTTGTATCATTATACTGTAAACAACGTGTCAGATCATATTGCTTGCCCTGGATTGACACAGTGTGAATAAATTACAAATGATTGCTCCTCCCAAGAAACTCATAGCAATATATATTATTTCCAGATGGAAGAGCCACTGTGGATTCATACAGCAATTTTCACAGTGGGAAAACAGCAAAATAACATGGACTAATGAGAGAAAATACAAATAGTCAGCACTGCCAAGCAAACCCCACTGCTTGTGTTTGATTGACTGGGAACCGTTCACTGACATAGCTGTTTTTTGACAGTGTGTGTTTCTTCTATACCATTTGGGTCTGAGGAAAGTAATATACCAGCATTGGGGTTTTTTTCACTGAAAAGCATCTTTACAAACACTGAAAGAAACAGGATGCTACAGATTGTAAAAAAATGACTTTACAAGGGAGAGCATCTGCAAGTAGCAATTTCTCCACTAAGCTATTTGAAGAGGAAAGGAACAGGGGAAGTGAGTCCTTGCAAACTGAAGCTAATGTTTTTGTGCTTGCAGTCCTGGCATTTCCTTTGCCCCACTGGAGCTTAGAGACAAAGTCTGATTAGACATGGCTCAGATAAATCTGCTCTCAGGTAGCTCATGCTGCCACTGTTAGCAGAGGAAAGTAATTAAAGTAATTTGCTTACAAGGGGATGAAGCTTTCTGTATCATCGACTGAGTCGGAGGCGGTAACTCTTAGCAGAGGAAATGGTTCATCTGGGGTGGTCCTGTGAGATGTGCATTGAATGTAGGTCACAGCAGGTTCCTTTGAGAGAGGAAAAACAAGCTGTTGCTGCCATCCTGCAAGGACTGCCCTGAAGAACCATTAGCCTTCAGGAGGTTCCATTTCACTCTCTACAGGATAAGGGTTTCAGTCTCCAGAGAAAAGTTAGTGCTTTCAGGAGAGCCTTATCAAGTGACAGGATCTCCTTTAATGCTACAGAATACTTTTTATCCAAGGGAAAAAAGTTAACTTTCGCTGTACATGCAGCTCAGTTACTAGGACATAGTTATCTTGTAAAATGCTCCATGGACGGAACAGTTGGTAATTAAAGGGATTAGTGCCTTTACCGACAAACTTGAAATGGAGATGCAGAATCAACTGACATTTGACCAAGCACAGTTGGCATTTCCTTTTCTAAACTCAATCCTTCTGCATCCTGTGCTCCTGCTCCTTGGTCATGTGCCTTGCAATTATCTGAATTCACTGATATCGAGCTTTGAGTACTTTCAGGGGTGTCAAGCAAATACTTGTCTGACAAACTGCAGGCCTGCCTCATTGCTTGAGGAGGAGGGACACAAATTATATGGGCACATCCTTGCATGCCTAGGCCTAGGGCCCATCAGTGTTAGGAGCAATCCTGCCAAGGACCAGTCTGAAACCAGACCCAAGTACTTAACAGGACGGTCCAGAAAAAAAATAGACTATTTTAGATGGTCACACGTTGCTCTGGCAACTGAACATCTCTCAGAACCGAACAATGTTTGTAACTGTGCACTGTTCTAATTATAAGTTTAGGTAAAGTGTTATCAGTAATTAAGGTCCTTCATGATCTTCATTTTATACCTCTGTAGAAATAATTTGTCTTCATCACAGCTTTTAAATATTTAAGATATCGTAATGAGTAATGGATTTAATGTTATTAATGAAGAATCACATTGCTAGAAATGTTATATTGTTTAGATTATCTATCTATTTATTTTGCTAGCAAACTGAATGTTTTATGCCAGAGACAGAAATATTGCTTAGTTGTTGTTTTCATTTCTGTTGCCATTCCCATTTCTTGTTTTCTTTCTCTCCATATAGAACTTTCAGCAGCACAGATACTTTAGCACAGTAGAGATGTTATTGCAAATTTTGCTTGTAGATACTGGAGAGAAAAATCTCTTACCTATTATATCATGAAGGCTATTATGAAGAAAAAACATATTGGTAGAATACAGACCTTGAATTATGTGACCTTTTGTGCTTTAATCTGAGGTAGGAATGTCAGTTACAATATTAATTAAACACAGCTTGATAGTAAGCTTAAATTAATTAAGTAAATATCTGTCATGGCAAATGAGAAGAGGATCCCAACCTGAACAGAAAAAATGGTGATTTTTTTTTTTTTTTACTTTGGTATCAGGTGAAATTGTACTACAAAAAGAAGTTACTTATAATCATTAGAGCTATTAAAAATCAGTGTCATTGGAAAGAGGATGAACACACAGTATGTTTTTTGTGAGGAATTTATTTGTTGGTAATAAAACTTTTTGTGGTGCGATCTCAAAATCATTATGCTATAAAAGCAATACTTTGTACTGGAAGATTGTACATTTATCTTGTGCAAAGTCTTGTGATTGTAAATCAGTGCACCCACACATCGCTGTTCAAGGTCTTCTACAGGGGAGCCATCCAGCAATATAAGCCATACAGCAGGATTATATAATCTGCCTGGAGGCTAGCCTTCAGGAGCACTGGATGCTTCCCATAAAGGGATGTACTTTCACAGATAGATCTGTGAAGAACTGATACAAAGTGAACAGTAGCTGTACGCAAAAAAATTAGGCATTCAACTCAAGGAAGCGGACTGTAAAAGAACAACTTGCTCCATCTGTCTTCCTCTGATTGATGCTATCACACTAAATGTTTTCTTGTCACTTGAAATCAATGAGAAGAACCCCTGGCCACTTTCCTCCCTTCTCTCTATTTATGTCTAGCATTTTCTGGGAAAGAACTTTAGTTTCTGTAGTTACCATCATCTGGAAGACTCAACTGGATGACATGTGAAAATGGTTTGCTCAGAAGGAAATAGGTACTTGTCCAGCCATACAATCTTCCACAGTAGATTCAAGTGGCAAAGGAAGGCTAACTCAAGCACTGACCTCCACTTCCTAAAGCTAGGTGAGGTATCCTTATGCAAGCTGAAAAATTAGCAGCTTCCAGTATTTTTAGTATTTCCATTTTAAGAATTTGCTTTACTCACTTATTAGGCTGGAAAAAAAAACCCTGGTGAATATTGGAAGGGAGCACTTATTATTCCTGTCCTTTGTGGTGTTGCCTACACAGCAGCAGAGCCAGTGCTCTTGGCTCTCAGGGTGCTGGCAGCGGGGAAGGTGCTGGTTCCCATGGAGACCGTTTGCATCTCAGTGCAAGATGAGGGGGAAGCCAGAAGAGATGGAGACAGAGGCACTGCAAAGAGCCAGAGCATCCTGCACGCTTAGTCACCCTGCTGCTGGGTCATCATGTCCTCTTTGTGGACTCTTTCAGTCTTTTGTCTTTGTCTTTGCCTTCGAGAGTCTTTGTCATCTCTTAGGCAAAGCAAAGCAGAGTGTTTGTTGCTGCCCACACCTGTGCTGGGCTAACCTGAGTGCATGTTCCCTGAAGACGTGATCACTTGGAGTCATTTATGCTCAGTCTTGCTTTTCATAGTTATTATGAGCCCCATCAAAAAATGCTTACATTTACATGCTAAATCTGGAGATAAATTTCATAATTCATGACCCTGAGATTAGCTCAGTTGATTAGAGCACATTCCTTTTAATGCCAGAGTTGTGGGTTTGATCCCCATACGGGTCATTCACTTACGAGTTGGACTCACTGATCCTTGTCGGTCCCTTTCAAATTCAGAATGTTCTGTGATTCTGTGTGTTAGTTCCAGGTGTCATCACAAGATTTCAGTGAGGGTATCACTTGAACACAAATAAAGGGTTGTTTAAGATTCCTCATTTTCTTTCCTTTAATTATCCAACTTGAATTCCTGAATTACTTCTCTTAAAATAATTTCTTCAATAAATGTTTAAAATTCAGTAGTTTATGTGTCTTTCACATTTCCTCTCTTCATTTTAATTAGTATACAACAGATTGGGGGATATGAAATTGTAGCATTTGAAACAATATTTACAGTAAGTATTTTGAAAGTAGCTTCTCCATGTTGTAAATGTGCAGTTGAAATTTCTACTACAACAAGTGTTTTTTAAAAATTATGTTATTAACGGTTAGTCAATTGACTCACTGAGGCCTGAGGACTTCATTTTACAGTAGAGGAAATCTAAACATTGTCAGCATCAGGCTGCATTAGTGACACACAGAAAAGTTACCTGGGCTATGCAAGTTTGAAACCTAGTTAGGAAGCTTAATTAAGTCAAGTTTTGTTAGGAAAGTAAAGCTGAAAGAGACAATGTGGTTTGGCTTATTTGACTCACGTAGAACCAGATTCTTTGTGCAAGGTATTATCTGTCTGAAAGATCTTCAGTGGAGGAGATTCTGCACCCTAAGTAGGTAGTGTCTGCCAGAATTTCAATGCACTTATAGAATCATAGAATGGCTTGGGTTGGAAGGCACCTTTAAGATCATTTGGTTCCAACCCCCTTGTGCTGGACAGGGAACTTTCCAATACACCAGGTGGCTCAAAGAGTCATCCAGCCTGGTCTTAAACACCTCCAGGGGTGGGGAGTCTACAACCTCTCTGGGTAACCTGTTCCAGTGTCTCACCATCCTCACAGTAAAGAATTTTTTCCCTAATTTTAGTCTAAACCTGCTCTCCCTCAGTTTAAGGCCATTCCTCCTTGTCATGTCTCTCTACCTGACCGCATGAAAAGTCCATTTCCAGCATTCTTGCAAGCCCCTTATCATTAGGAGTTATCTATATGCTGTCTGACTTCTAGGCAGCAAACCTGATTGTAATTAAATTCTACTTTAATAGCACCAACAGATTTTTTGTTTGTCACTAAAGAGAGCTCAGGAGAAGAAATTTGACTTACACCTGTTAAAATTTCTGTTGTTTTTCCCAATGCGTGCTGTTTTGTTTTTTGCACTTAAAAAGAAACTTCACAAATGTTGTTTCAAAGAATGAATATTTGGCTTTAAACAATCGTATTGTTAGAACAGACACTTCAAAAGCTTGTTGGAGAGAAGATAATCAAGGTAATACTTAGCAGGATCATTCTGTGATGCAAAGTATGTAAGGTTGGCAAGGCAGGCTGTGCTAATGAAAAACAATTCAAGTGAATCAAGGTGAATTCTGCGGAAATCTGAATATTTGCTCAAAAGTGTTTTGCTTAAGTAGGAAGAGTATGGTATCTACACTACTGATGACACAACCAAAATGGGGACAATGAGCATGGTGCAGAATACTGAGGGAAATAAGGGATATTCTGGGAGCAGAAGACAAATATTAAGATGAGCCAGGGAAAAACAAACAAACAAACCTCAAGACAAAACAAAAATGAAACTAAAACCTGAAAAACAAACAAACAAAAAACCCCCACAAACTTAAAACAACAGAGCAAAACCAACTTGCACAATTTTTTTTTAGACATCATCAGTGAAGGAGCCATGAAGAAGATAATCAGAAGGTCTTCAAAAAGAGAAGCATTTGTACGGTATACTTCCAAACATTGCAAAGGATCTGGTTCATGATGCACAGCTGAAGGCAGGACCCACTTAATCATAGCAACCATCTCTGTAGGAAAGGCAGAAAGAAAACAGTTTGACATGGGCATATTTTTTTAAAAAACAGGATCTGAATAAAAAAAAAGAGGACATCTTGAAAGATTACCAACAATAGTGAAGAGAAGCAAAAAGAGAAGCAAGTTGAAGGAACTATTGAGAATATTTAATGAGACCCAAATGGAGATTCAGAACCTATATACACTCTTAAAATTAGGATTTAATAAAGACCAAACACGTGCAGAAAACCAACTCAGATGACAAAATAAACATACTGGGTGTCAAAAAAGCAACCTTCAAAAAGCACAAGTAATTATAAAAGGCAATGAATTCTGTTATGTATGTAATCACAATGTTAAAAATCAGAAAATATTTCCAGAAACAAATTTTGCATAGAAAATAGCCATTGAACTTTGAGACAACTTTCCTAACTAAGCTTGTGGAAATGGGACTTGTAATTTTACAGGAGTTCAGCTTTCTTAATTTAGTTTCAACTTAAATAAATACAATTGCTGCTTTGGAAATTCAGAATCTCTGCCCTTAGAGATTACAATTACATAATCTTTTTACAAATGGCCATTACCTTTCAAGTTGATAATTTCAAAATACAACATTACATGAAGATATGATATATGAGTGTCGGAAATACTAAAGGTCTATAATTTCCCAGAAACATGACAGAATTAATACAGTGGGAATGATAGGACTGAATTTAAATTTGTTTTTACCATTTTCAACCATCTAAATGTAAACAAGAAGGTACATGTGTGCATATAGGCCCACACATTTCTCCTTACAGTTCCCCCTACCTCATTTCCAAGAAGACTTAATGTAAACCTCGGTTGGATAAAACCGATCAAACTAGCTGTTGTCTCAAAACTTTATTTGTACATACTACTTCGAATTTCTTTTTCTAAGCATCTAGTAATACCAGAAGCCTAAAAAAATTCTGTCTGTTTGAATAAGATTCAAGGGTCAATAAAAATAAAAACAGTAATAGCACTCCTTGAAAAAGAGAGTTAATTACAGTTCTATGAAGAAGAACAAGACTGTAGAATAAGTACCTGCTGCATTAGCACTCCCATTTCTCATCTATCATGCAGGGTCCTTATACAGCTGAGCAAGAGTACTTCAGCCTAAATTGGTTGGCATTTATTGGCAAGGATCTTGCTTTAATGCCAGCTCCCTCCCTAGAGCTACTTCTAACTCCTGCTTATGTTTTCCCTGCCTTCATTCTATTTTCTTCTACAGGTTTACAACATGGGATGAAAGCACTTTGGTATTGTTTAGCATTGCTTTCTGACCTTAACTGTGTTGAGCTAGAACAAACAGACATAATCCTCAGAATACAGGCAGGAGGCAGAAATTTATTTTAAAAATCAGCAGGACTAGGTTTTTGCTCTCGGGAAGGACTCTGGCTGCTTACATGTCACTGTCAGAAGTAAAATGAGACACGTGGAGGGATTATCATCTCTGCTCCTTTTTCCAAATACTACTGTGACACCAAAACCTAAAGACTGCAGACCCTAGAACCTGTGTGAGCCGTTCCACATCAACCATTCCTCTCCCAGACTGTTTCTGCAGGTTGGGAACTCACGTGTAAGAGCATCTCTTAACAGGTGCACTCAGAGATGAACCATGTGGAGAATGCAGTGGTCAAAATGTAAGGACATGCCAAGTATGGAGTTACGGTGACGAGATCCATAGCTCATCCAATCTGCATGCCAAGTGGCACAAAAATTTGCCATACTAATGCACACAAATATTACATATATCCTCAAATTATGAAATCATGTTCAAAGATACCCCTCGCCCCCCAAAATGATCCACTTTTGGTTTTCATTTAGCTTCCAATTTCAAAGTTACAGGTTTTAAATCCTGCAGAATTTTTCTCTAGTCACAGAAGATAGAAACTTGTTTATGCAACTCATAAATGCAAGCTGAGACTCTTACATAATTACAGGTCTCCAAACAATATGCATTACAGGAGCTGGCAAGGCCATGCTGGATAATCAGTTTTAAGACGGAGCAGCCTTTGAAACAAGCAGAGAATCTCATTACCCAGCTGCATAAATCCATGGTTCAGTCACATATTGAACTCTTGTGTGCAGTTCTCATCCTACGATCTCAGAAAAAAAGAGAGTATAACTGGGAAAGATTGAGAGTAGTGTAGCAGACATATTCAAAAACATACTATTCAAAATAGTGTATTCAAAATATTAAAAAATCGGAGCTATTTTTTAAAATATGGGACAACCACTAAGTAAACATTAGCTTAGCAAAGAGATAAGTTGGACTGAGGAGTAGGGAGAAGAATGGCATTTAAAAAAAAAATGTACAGTTCCATTGGGAATGGCTGCTCACAGTCTCTACCAAAGCAGAACTACAGGATATCAGAAGTAAGCAGATGGCAGTCTCAGAGCAAATGAAAGAAACTGATTTTTCACATTGTGCAGGTAAACTACAGTTTTTTTCAGATGCAAAACATCTATGTGAGTTCAAAAGATAACTGAAAAAAAACAAAAGAAAAAAAAACATCAGGGCCATTAATTACAAAGACACAATCTCAGACTCAAGGAGCTCTTTGAGCTGGAAAAATATTCTAAGGAAACATCATTATGCTTTTGACCTTTTCTTTCTCTCTTCTCTAAGCATCTGCTTTTGTGTGCGTGGTGACAGGATACTAGGAAAAATGGATATATTCATCCCATGCTCTGAATCCAAAATCTTTAGTTTGTGTTTCAGAACTGCCAAGAATTATGAAAATTAGAAGTAATCAAATGCCCCTCAAGATTTTTTCCTCTGCAGGAACAGAGGAAACAACTGCAGAAGGTAAGACGTAGATTCTGATTAAGTGTTCCCCAATTATTTATATGAAAATCACAGAATTACCTCCTGGGCTCTGAGTCTTTTTTCCCCCAGAAAGCTCTGAGCATTGCTGAGGGACCTTTAAATGATAGGGCAGGCGGAAGTGTAAAGTATACGTGAGGTGTAAAGCTGCTTTGCAGTATTAGGTCTCCAAGCCTTTGCACCTACAATAGTTCGTTTCTTCTGAGAGTGTTGGAGACTTCCTTGTTTATGAGGGCACTGCTAATTCCAGCACAAACCTTATGTGAGCTTGCTTTAAACTATGCCATGAGTTCTGAATGGGCCCCAAACTAACTCATACACGCTTGAGCATAGCTTACCTCCTCCTGCCTCTGGGTGGGAATCACAGCTCTGCCTCAGAGTAAATGATTTGGTGAACTGAAAAGTTTCTCCCACAATGCCAGAAGACAAGCTACCCACTTACAGCCTGGTCCAGGCACCCAGCTTTTGCTTTTGGTTTTGTAAGGCAAATGAGAGAAGAGCATTTGTATGAGGGAGATGGAAGACTGTGAAGGATGGATATAATGCCAGCATGGATAAAAGGAATAACAAGATCTGCTTCTGGAGAAGCGGGCTGTGGGGTCAACCTCAGAGGTGAACCATGTGTTTGGAGAAATTAGCAGTTATTATGAATGACGAGTGATGCTAAGATACACATTCACATTGAGAGGTGTAAAGTTAAGAAGTAGCATAAAATTTCTCATTTCTCTCTTTAATCAAAAGACTGCTTCGTAACATTAAGAAAGCAATCAACTTACAAATGATGTCTCTGAAGGAATAACTGAACGTTGTTCACAATAACAAGTGCATCTTCTGTGAAAGATTGAAATAGCAATCAATTGGCACACCGATATCTCTGCTGTTATTTGTAAAGGGGTCTTACAGAATTAAGACAATATATAGTATATCTGACTTAAAAGTTGGCAGTTGTCTCAAAATATGTAACCTCTGGCTGGGGTGAGTAGGTATATAACCTAGTGCTTAGCAGGGATCTCTATCCCAATACTTCTTCCATTACTTTGCAGTGTATTTTGCTACCAGTCCTCAGATACATATTGTTTCATCTAAAATTAAGTTCCCTGATTGTCTCAGTGGGTATCTTAGGCAATATTTGAAGTAATTATGACGCTTCAAAACCAGCATAGGAAAACAATATTGTTCCATTTTATTTCTCTTCACAGCTGTCCAAACAACATTAAAATAAATCAGAAGTGCATTGCATTCAGAGCAATAACATAAATATAAAATCTCTCCAGCACAGCAAGAGCCATCGAACAATTAGCAGGAGTCCTTCTGACTAAACAAATATATTTTGCACTTCTGGAGCAGTCCAATGGGAATGAACACCCCTGAGAGAAAAAAAAATAGTAATCTTTAACAGTGTTAACAAGTTGTATAGTACAGATAATCCCATAATTACTTCAATAGCTATTTTAGAGAAGATATGTGTGTTTCTAGAATTCATCACTTCCATGTCATCCTCCTTGACCTGAATGGAAAATCATATCTTTGTTTTTTTGACTTTATCATCTTTGTTGCTTTAGTGTCCTCTGTCATACTCCAGGTAGATGTTTGCTTAACATAAAGGGGGAAATCATAGTTAGGTCAAATTTAATGCAAAGATAAAGTGTGTAGATGTACAAGTATTTAAAAAGTGAATATTAGCTGTAATAATTACTGACGCCACAAACAGCAGCAAATCACATTTCTTGGGGAAACATTTTTTTTCCCCTTCTTCATACCTTCATATTCCTGTGATAGCACTTCTGAAACTGGGGAAACCACAGCTAGCATGGTCTGCAAAACTGAGATGTAGCTAAATACAGAAATATTTAAAAGGCAAATAATTATATTAATAATCAGTGATGTCACACTGGACTCATGACAAATAAAGAGGTACCACCATGAAAGGTGTGACTGGAGCCTCAGAGCAGCATACTGCTAAAGCTAAATTTAACAAAATGAATGAATTTCAGAATCAAGTGTCAGTGGATCATGGTTTACCTGTGAGAAGGGTAATCAAATGAAATTAAATTCAATAAAACTCAAAGGTATTTACTTTGCATCTCATTCAGAGCATCTAAGTAGCATTTTTACTGTACTGTAATACTCTACAATCAAGATGTGATGGTGAATATGTTTACATTTTATCCGTCAATGTTTTTAATGGTTTTTTTGTGCCTAATTCTTGTATGTTGTTAATAAAGTAAAAAAAAATTACCTATCTAATTTATTTCCTACTGTGTCTATTGCTTTGTTTTTAGTGGTAGCTCTATAAACAAACAAACACTCCAGAGAGTTGCTCGTGTCGGAGGTTGGACTTCAAATATACAAATTGAAACCTTCAGAGCCAATTTAATATGCATAATGTGGTCTGATGAAAAATGGTATAGCTATCCTGGGGTGACCAGCACTACTTAGCATTCATTTGGATTTCAAGCTCAATGGAAGAATGGTGCAAAATTTGGATACACAACATTTATCAACACAATGAACAAAGTGTAAGTACTTTCTCTTTTTAATGTGCATCATGAAGGAACAAAAAATCCAAATCTTATTACAGAAGTAAAATCAAAGACAATTTTCTCACAAGATGGATTGTTATTCACAAAACATTTTCAGGAGTCAGGTGAGAGATGGGAACAGAAGTTCTAATTTTGCTTCCCTGTTGCAATGGGCAGGGCACTTCTGTGCTCTCTTTTCCCTGTTTGTGAAGTAAGGATAGAGCAATAATGAGTTCTTCAGTTTTATGATTCTCTTAGTGTTTGCATAGCAGTTTGAAATATCAGGAGTAACATAGAAATAATAACTACTGGACATATTATAGCAAACACAAACACCTCTATTTCCAGCATTTTACCTTTTATTAGTTCAAAATCTTATTGAAATATAACTTGTGATTTTTATGTAATGAGAAATAGATTACTAGGTAGCATACTAAGTAAAAATTTGGTGTGGAACACTCTAAAACAATAATTTCCATCCCAGAAGAAACTAAGGTATTTACAAGATGTTTTTACAATAAAAATAAACCATTAAAAATTTGGCAGGGATTCTCTGGGCATAATTGCAGTTGTGCTTGTTTCAAAATGCCTATTAAATCTGATTCACCAGGACTGTACTATGAGCATGCCTCTGCCTATGGGAAAAGCCTGGACAATAATTTAAAGTACCTTAAATTGAAAATTTAGAGCTGTAATAATTAATTGTGAATCATTAGAAACAGATCAATTAAAAAATAAACAAAAGCACAACAAAACAAAACAATATTGTTTATAACATAACAGATCATTAACAAACTGCTGTAGAATCAAAGTATTTGCCAGAGAAAAAGATATATCACAGGCAGAACCATGCTTTTATATAAAACCTCAAATTTTCTGTCATATCCTCCAGCACTGAGTATCCCCTGGAGTTTAGTGCAGCCCATCCCCACCTGGGTTTAATAATTCTCAGTAAATCTTTGTGAGTGTTACCTACACTTGGACCACAGAAAATCTGAAGAGTTCCAACACACTGGCTGCCCAGTGATTTGGTTTTTCAGGTTGAGTGATGAGGATTCTGTTTGGGAAGAGAGAGTGATGAATGTTTACATACTATAGGTATCCCTGTCTGTTCAAGCCTCCTTTTCATGATCAAGTAATTTTTAAGATTAAATATGTTTTTTTCTCTGTGTCTTAGGATTGATAAGCAGGCTTAGCAAGTGTCCCAGCATTCTCATGGACTCATGTGCCTGGATAGGTATTCTCAGAGAGGATTTTATGTCTGTTCCCAAGCTCACAAGGATTGTAGTGCGGCAACTGGAAAAGGGCATACTGGAGCATGTTAAAAGGTCTTCTGCTAAGTGATGGCCATTTTTTTCTGTCTCCAGTGCTCCAATTACAACTGTATGCTCCTATCTCCTTGCTATTAATTTGATAACAAATAACTCGCTTATACTGGATTTTTTTCCTAAACTCCTTCCCCACATTATAACTGTGCACATACATTCATCTAAGACAAATTTTCTGTTGAGGTTCCCATCAGCTAAAGAACCAGTAGAGCAGCCTCAGGTGTCTTCTCTCATGTCTCTGGAATTTACACAAGAAAAAGGAAAGAATATCAAAGTATATGCATGGGATTCTACCAGAAAAATGTTACCCTTGAAAAGCTTGAGTAGTCAGCATTGATAACACAGAGGAACTACTTAAGATCAGATGTACCTTGGAATCAGACATTCATAGAGCCTAATGAATCTGAACCTACATATTTAGTAGAAATTAAATGACAAACAGGTTTCTTGGCCAGTTTTACAGTCATATATTCATTCAGCACAATCTCATTATACTTGAGGACTGTGCAAATGTGGAAACATGTGGGAATCATTCTGCCAGAACAAACGAACGCCTTACATTCTGCATCTCATTGTTGGAAGTGACTTCCAACAGGAGTTTTACAGGGAAAGAGAAAAAATGGATAACCTCATTTTTCTAGGTTTGTAATTTTCTCCTGTTATGTAAAAAGCAGCTCCAGCATTGGTTGGGAATAGCTTCTGTGCTGGAACAGCAGGGCTTATGCCTATTTTGTTCATAACACAGTTTTTGCAATTTAAAAGAGAGCAATAGACCAAAGAGGAGAGTACAGTCAAACTGTGGCCATCAGAAGTGAATAAACTCTGTCTAAGTGGTAATTTAGAGACACCTTAGCATTGACTTTAAATGTGCTTTAGAAAGTGCTTTTCATAAGGAAGAGATGTGATTAAATTAAATTCCTCTCCAACAATAGCTTACAGCTACCTATTATAAGCTTGTGAAAAGTGTCAGCGGAAATACTGAACACATCTCTTGCCAGTTTGAATTTCTCTTAAAAACTAAAATTTCTGTACATTTGCACAGTATTATTCTGTTTCTGTCTAGTGGCACTTTCTAGTCTATTCTAGAAGAACTGTGTTCTATTATTCATGGCTAATTTTAATTACTCCATCTGTAATTTCAACCACATCCCAATTTACCACATTGATCGTCCATTAAGATTCTGTGAACTGTAAACTATTATTTCCATCTCTTCTTCAGCAATCATGTCAGTTATTCACACAATCTTCTCACTGCAGAGTTTTCTATTCAGAGATTAAGTTGGCTGATTATTTATTTTTATAGTAATAGTGTTCAAAACAATTAATGTCCAGTTGACTGTACATTTTCCTCACTAGACTGGTTGTGGTTTCAAGCTGCACTGTGTAAATCTGGAAGTCTGTACAGTGAGAGAGAAATACAGTTTCTATGCTCATTCTCCTGCTTGGAAAAATATTCTGGTTTTGATTGAATGAGAACTCAGAGTCACGATCCTTGCAAGGCCACTTAAAGTCTAGGAAGAGAAGTCTGCACATGGATTTAAGTGCCTAGCAAACACAATCACTCTTTAGCAAATTGTAGAAAAGCTGCCAAGTTTGGGGATTAAAACTGCTTGTTACTGATGTCTTGGAAGGAAGACCATGCCTGTGAGAGGCATGTGCTGCTGTGGGTTTATTCTGCCATTCCTGCCTGCCCCAAGCTTGCCACTTGCCTCTCCCAGTCTCTGGCCTTGGCTCTGCCCTGCAGCTCCCAGCCTAGGAGTATCAAAGGAAGCAGATGACCACAAGCAGAAGGGATGTGGAGATTTTTTCAGCACCCCACAGGCTGAGCAGGCTCCCCACAAGCAGGGCAACACTGGCTGTAGTGACTTGCTCAGGAACAGACTGACTACCCATTCTGCCATGGTCTTGGTTCTAGGAGGTATTATTTCTTCCCCTTACACCCAGAGTCTTAACAAATCTGGCTCACTCTTTCACCACAGAATGAACACATCTGTCAAGGTGCCATTGGACCTTCTTCATTCATCCTTGGGAAACAGACTAATTTTTCTTTTACCTTCTGTTTTCTACCTTTCCTTTTCAGTGAAGTTGCAGCTGTCAGAATTACAGTATTTCCCTACTCATTCTCTAATCATGTAATTCTTATATCCTGATGCCATTTCCTTTCATCCCAGGGCCTGTTCTCAACTTCTAAGGCTCCTTTTGTTGCTGAAAATCAGCTCTTAAAGGAAACCTCTATTACCCAATTTGCAAGTTTTAGAAGCCTGGCATTCTTTTATTACGATGCGCGCTAGAATGATTCCAGCATGCCGGCTGCCCTGGGAATTGTTTTGCCAAAGTGCACAGACAGGTATCTCCTCTAAAGCTTATTTGTCAACATTACATGATTGTTTATTTTTCGTTCCCCACATTCCTGTTACATATTCATGACATTTCCCAGGACTTATTAGTATATATACATATCCTTATTAGGTCTCTGAGGGGCTTCACTGAAGGTCCCTAGTGGTCCTGTATCTGGAGCCCCCCAAATTTCTAAGTGACTGCCTATGAGCTTCTTGAAGACAATACACCTGGTTATAGAGTAACTTGGTATTGCTTGGCTGGCTGCCTCAGTTCCTTTTTCATTGTTTCTTTACTTGCTTGATTAGTCCTTTTAAATCATTTGAATCATCTATACGTAGTTTCTACATGTGAGGACGTAGTCTGGCCTTGACACACTTCACCTGAAGTACAGCATAGCTCTGGCACTGATTTTTTTATCTCACTTTGGGCAAGTAATGTGTATTCGCAGGGCTTTCATTTACCACTTGAAAAAATGGGGATAATGTCTTTTTTTTCCTTTCCCTTGGCATCTGCTCTTTATTACGGAGTCAACTCAACAATTTTAGAACTGGGGACTGGGACTTCTAGTGAGGTGATGGGACTAATGGCAGTTTTTATTTCAAAATGCCCACGAGTGCAGAAGATAGTGTTTATCCTTGTTCCTGTCTCTACTTATGGGCAGGTGCAGAATTGCCTTTGAAAGAAAGGCCAGACTGTATCACCATGTAGGTGGGACCTGGGCCATGGACATCAGCTGAACTACCTGCTTCTGCTGACACTGTAATAAAGCAGGGATTAGTTGTGTTTCTGCCTTTCCCTGGTCCCCACCTCAGCCCACCAACAGGTCTCTATCTGTGAAGGATCCTGTCAGAGCAAGCCCTGCTGGATGCGGATACTCATCCAACACGGAAAATTAAAGCTATCTGTATTTTTCTAATGGGACAAGTAATTTTAAATTTCTATATTAAGTACACCAATAAATGAGTCTGTTTCATCTGCCTAATAATCCTGCTTTTTCTTTTCCTTTTGAATGGACTTAGGGATTTTTAGCCAATACATATACAAATTAACTTGTGCTCTTTTAATGACAGAAAAATGTAGCATGCTACAGTAGAAATGATGTAGTTTAGTTTCAGAGATCTGACCAAAAAAAATTCAGATGATGGAAATTAATGTGAAGCACGGAAAGGCCAACTAAAACTTCTTCAGTTTACCTGCTATGAAATGATTCTCCTCCTGATATTATTACTGGAGCTACAGAATCAGGAAATAAGATTTTTTGATTTTTTTTTTTTTTAAATTGCCAACTCAGTACCCTTTAGTGTTTATAATGAGTGAACAGCTACATCAGACATTTACTGATTCTGTTTGGGACACTGACAAGTACTGGCGGTTTGGATAGTGAAGCAGATTTCAAATGTTTGCAGATGAACCATCTGTGGCTATCAAAACCCTCTGCAATACCATATGTGAGATCAATTCAGATACACTATAAAAAAAAATGGAAGAAAGGGCATAAATTGTTGGAAGTAAACATTTATCTGACCACAAATGAACAGAAAAATTACACCAAATGGAAAATATTACTGCTTGATTTCTCTGGAAAATGAAGGAAGAGACACACTTTTCTGGACTGGATGATCGTGAATATCTCCAGCTTTCTGGGTATCAACAGGAACCCAGAAATTTTGGTTATTATGAAAAGTGTGAGTCTATTTGCCTCAGGACTGTAATGCCACCTTCCATCAAACAATTATTTGATTCTCAGGTGTTTTTTTTATGTGTCCCCATGCTGCATTTCTTACTTGTGAAGGTTCTCTATAAGCATCCCGAAAGCTTGGGCATGAGAAAGCTGACAAAGGATGGTTGTACCACTGTTACTTATGAACCCACAGGGGCACCCGATGGACTCACTGGGCTATTTGGAGACTCACTGTAGCGCCCTGCCAGGTAAAATGTTTCTATTTTAGATTACTGTATATAGTCTGCAAAACTGCCCACAAATGTCAGATGCCAGCATGTGCACATGCCTCCTGATACAGCCACATATATAACATGGAGAAAAAGTCTATTAGTGAAAATGTCAGCAAGTCTGATGTGGAGAAACAGGGGAGACATTTTCCTACTTTTAGTAAAGATAGAAAAAAGATTTCGGGAAAGTGGAAATTACTGATGTGGGACAGTATCAATGAAAGGCAGATTTTAAAAGCATCTACAAAATATTCAAGTCAGTTGGAAGCGAGGCCTAATTTGGATTTGAAAGGGATAAATACACTTAAAATTTAAAGACTGAGTATCCTGTTTTTCAGAAAACAGTCTGTCGGCTTAGCAACATCTAAATAAACTATGACACGTCCCCACACAATGGGATGTCCTGACATATCAATTGAGAATTGCATGGCAAACCAAAGGTCAGCGGGTCATAGTACTTAAAAGGAAATAATGAACTTGTTAGCACAGATAAATGAGAAAGGAACCCCTCATTCAGAAACAGTTGATAGCTAAAAAACATTTGCTCCTTACTTTACAGGTGGGGACTTCTTGGAGCTCTTCATCAAGAATATGATGTGGGATAAGTAATGGACATTAAAAAAAGGACGTTTTGCCCAAAAATACTGCCCTAGAATGAAATGAAGATCCATTCATTGTTTTGGGAGGTGCAAAATACACGAGCAGGAAGCCAGAGCAAGGGCTGCTAAGGTGATTGCCCCTGAGCCACCCTGCTGCCACATCCCTGAAACTACAAGGGAGACCTGAGATTTTATGTTTATTTGAAGGAAGAGACAGCTTCTTCCTGACGGTAGGAATAAGGGTACGATTGGGAGCAATCCTGATGCACTTGCTAGAAAAGCTGACTGTGCTTTCCCTCAACAGGTGTGGATGCCCACCAAGATCTCCTTATCCCTGACAATACTCAAAGCATCTGTGCAGGTTGGTTTTTGGGATCAAAAAGATTTCATCCTTGGACATGTCCTTTGTGGAACTGTTCTTCCAGCATTTGTCAGAATAAGAAGGATTGCAGAAAAACCCTGCAGAAATTGTTTGGCCTCAGACACTTGCAAAACTAACAATGCAGATCAATAAACTTCATATCCTTTCCAATTATAAATTATTCTCAGAAACTAATGATGTTTACAGTGCTTTTCCTTATTTAATAGATTCTCTGGATTGTGGTCATAACATATTAAAATGCACTGTTTGTCATTAGAATACTTTAAACATTAGTTCTTGTAAGTTTTGTTCTAGAGACTGAGTGTTCCTTGCCCTGATGCACTGCTTAGTCAAGTTTGCATGAAAAGCTTAGCTAGTAAAAGAGTGCAAGTGCTTTCTGAGTGAGGTGTTGACTAACAAGGCAAAAACCTCAACCTTTCCAGGTCACCAGCATCCTCAGTTTAAGGGACTGTCACTATAAATTCCTTAATTGTGTCAGGTCCACAGAATGACATGTGAATTTGCCATATTAACTCCTTGGGCAAGGACCAACACTACACCTACACTTTGCCTAAATTTGGCAGGATTTAGGCAACTCTGCAAGGCTAAGGAACAAGAAGTCTCTCTCTTTCACAGCAGAACCTGACTTACAAGAGTCCTGAAAGTCTCTAGGCACCTCTAAAGTCATCCCAGATTCATCTCAGTTCATGGTACCTAAAGTACCTTTCACAAGTTTTAGAAGCTCCTTGGTCCTAATATCTATGATATTTTCTTCTTTCTAAGCACCAGTGAAAGTCAAAGGTTATTCAGAGATATGACCATATTTAATTCAGTAAAAATTAGGTGAGCATACCTAGAATATTCTGATATGTTTATTTAAAAATTTACTGGAGCAGGCTTGATGTATCTTTTGCCAGTATCCAAATGGCTAGAGCATTTGTCTTAACCAGAAGAAATTCAGCTTGTATTTTCCCTGTTTGATGCATTTGAATCCAAAACATATACACTGACCACAGTAACTGCAAGAAAAGGCACTTTCAATAATATCCCTTGAAGCTGAGACACTGCACAGCTAGTAAAGCCGGAGAAACAAAGTACAGTATTATCTAGTGGTGAAGTATTCAGCCAAGATAAAGTCCAAAGTTCTCCTGCTCTGGGATTTTTCTGTTTATATTGCACTAGAAAACCACTGGATTAAGTGACCGTAGCAAGATACCAAACATTTTGCATCATTGTCCAAATTTGTTTTTCAGAAATCCCATTGTCTTAATCAGTAGTTTCTTCTGCAAATTGAGACATTTGAAAAGAAACAGCATATTTTACTAGGTGTCAGTATTTATTTCCATCATGTTAAGTTGTTGCTACTCCTCCTCTTCCAGGTTATTTGAGTGTTCAGTCTTTGTCCCAACATCTCAAAAGGAGCCCATAGGTGTACATATGATGCTTAACAGCCCTGGTCAGGATATATAGGAAAAATCTACAGCCTGAGCTATTGCCATCACAAACAGGTAGCAGCCAAACTTTGTAATCTGTTGCAAAAATGAGAGAACCTAAGGAATTTTTCAAGAACAGGCTAAATCTTACAGTAAACATGGCTAACTTAGAAGTAAAAAACTCTGAGCTTCTATTTTAGGGGAAAGCTGAACAAATGTTGACTTTAATGTTTAGATATCCATTGAAAAAAAAAGCAAGATTTCAAACAAATCAAAACCATTGGCCTCTGTGGCATATATACCCACAGATAAAGGATCATACTGGGAAGCAGGCAATAAGAATATAAAAATATTTCCAGTTCCAGTGTATATATTTATGAACATCTGTCAAGGAAATTAAGTCATGGTTTAAGTGAAATCCCCATCCCAGTTCCTTTCACTAAATAAAATCCTGCGAAGCTAATTCTGTCTATGCAGTTTATTGTAAAGACATGACACTTAATTAGGCACCTGCAGTAACAAGACACACTGATTTACACGAGTGGTCAGATGTGGTCTTCTAACATACACACCAGAGGAAGTAAAAGACAGAAAAGACAGTCAGCCATGAGCATCCCAGCCCAATTAGTAGGATGAAAACTGAAATCCTGTAAAATGTAATTATTAATCATGTTGTCATCTTAAGACTGAACACAAATAATTAAGCAAAGCACTCTCATGGTGCTTACCCAGTCTCAGCAGTACATCGCCTTAAGACATGCCAAGAGCTTCTTGTCACTTTGTATTCAAACATCAGGATTACTAAGACACTTGAATACCAAAAATAAGAACACAGGACCTATGCAAATCATAAGAGAATTGGCCCAATGTCCAATATTAAGAAACTTGACTATTAAGTGTATTGAGGAAACTAGGTAAGGGACAGCTGTCTAACTGCGTATACAGTGAGAAAAGATCTGTAAGAAAAGAAAAAAAAAAGATATATTGCAGTAAAACTAGCAAAAAGGTTGTGAGAAGTCTAACAGTCTTTTACTAGTAATACACAGAGACATTTTAAGTATCATAGAGGCTTAGAGCTAAATAAGACAAAACTGATGGCAACCTGGATGCTGATATTTAAAGACAGCAGTTTGATAGATTATGAAGTATTAAAGGCTTGTTTAAACCAGATATCAATAAAATGAAGTCTAGATGTCATCAGTGGGATAAATATTAAGAGAAAACAATCTGAATGTGTAGTATGATGAAATTAGAAACAATAAACAGCATAATTAGATATTTAACAGCTGATGCTCTAAGGCTGTTACAAAATTATTAGGTTATATGAAGATAGGAAATGAATTGGGTAGATTTTAAATATCCATTTGATACAGCATCCCATGAATACCGAAAATATATTAAAAAACAATTGGACAAAATAATTGTTAAATAGTCTGAAGGATGAATAATGCTGTGATAAATGCCAGCTGACTAGTACAGGAAGCACGTGGTTTGCTTAAGACCACTATCAACAACTTGACCCCATCTTTTGAGAAGAAACTATTTGTGAGGAAAAGACTGTATTTCAGCTTTACTCCAAAATCAGATGACATTGACTAAAGGTGATTCTGTGCCACAGGTATGACTAAAGGTGATCCTGTGTCACAGGTATGTAGTCTGAAATGTTAAGTTGCAGCATGAATAGCTTAGTGCTCAATGCAGATTGAGAAAAGCAAGCCTGTGTTCATTCAGCAAAATGCTCATTCACTGTGTCCATAGACGGCACATCATTCACTGACATAGCACAGACTGATTATGATCCAGATTATGCATAACAGAGAAGTGATGGCCAAGAAGATCAGCAGAGGCAGAGAATAATGAGAATAGCAGCCCAAGTGAATGGAAAACTTATTACACCAAAAGCAAGTCAAAGGTGCATGAAATGGATTAAGAACTGACTCAGGGATCCATAAAAATGCTGCTGTGCACAGAGTTTAGGTGTGCTGCACAAATAGTGTGAATACTGTTGCTTAAAGTCATGCACAGTCTACAATAAAGTTCCTAGGGGAACAAGCCTGAAAGTCATTTTAGAAATTTGCTGTCTGATTGGGGTTCCTTCACCTTGGTTTTAGAGAGAAATGTCCCCATAGAGCTCCATACTTTGGTCTTTCCTATTTTCCCTCTTCATATTTCTATGATCTTACACAAATTTAGCTGCTCTCTTCACTGACATAATTTATAGGCTCCATGTTTTAATGTATATCAGTTGAAAACTCCGCATATAGCTCTGATGCATCTTTCTTAACATCATGATGTCTTATCAGCTAACCATGCTGCAAGAGATCTTTGGTTTTCCTTTCTCCATTGTTTTATTTTTTCCTGTGGAATCCCTACCGACAACACCAGTTACCCTACTTGTTTCTTGCATCTAACAGTGAAAAATTGCCATGGCCCTGACTTAACTCTTGTGTATATCCTGTATCCAAAGTTCTTTCTCCAGAGGTCTCATGCTCTTACATAGCTCACCTGCATGACTGTAACTCTTTCCCAGACTTTTGGTATCTGTGACTGATTAATTTTTTTTTTCTCTAGCTGTACTGGCAGAGGTAAACCCAGCCTGCTAACAGCTGCTCCCCTGACCAACATCCTAACCTCATGCTTTGAAGATAACATTCTTCTGCAGAAAAGCACTGCTATTCTTTTCCAGCTCTGTTTCCTGATCATGTCACACATCAGCAAGCAACTTTCAAGAATGGCAGAGTATGGTCTTGTTGGGTCTCCCTCTCGTGGTACCCATAAATACATCAGATCAACTCAGTTTTCCTCCTTCACATCTCTCCTTTAGGTCTTTGAGTTGATTGTTTCAAAGAAAATAAAATGTTTGACAACAGCAAAGATTTTTGCCTGTTACTCTGTCAAATACTTTCATTATTCCCGTATGCTTCACTGTGTCTACTCTTCATGTAAAAATTACCTATTGTGTAATTTTTGAGATGCAGACTCTTTTGTGTGTATGTATTTGGATAACACTTCTCACAAGGAGTTCTCCACACTGACCTTGTTTCTAAATTCCACAGGTAAAAAACTCACCTAGTGTGAACGCAGCCAGAAGAACAGCAGATACCTGAGTAAGTAGAAAAGCCCAGTGACTCAGTTCTGTAAAGGATCCTGAAGCAACCACACACAACACAGTGCAAAATAGCAGGAAATTTTTCGATCTGTCGGTGTAAGCCTTTGTTTTACTCTCTTCACCATGATATTTAAGTGTGTGCCTACTTGCACATTGCCAACAGTACCTGAAGGTACACAGTGTATGGCAACAGTCAGTGACACACACAGGACAATAACAGTCCTAAAACATGTTTCTTTTTGCTGTGTGAGAAATACCTTTGATGGCTGCTGTCACAGTTGTGCACACATGACCAGATTTAATTTTTTCCTTTCACTAATTGACCACCAGCATGCTCCCTAATTAAATGTCCCCTCCTATAGCTTCATGTTAAAGGTATACCTTAACTGCATTCTCAGGAGTGCCTGCACTGCACTAGGTCTGCATTTTTTCTGGGGTTTTGTATGGTTTTGCCCAGCAGAAAGCAAATAGAGGTGCTTTAAATCCAGGATGGAACTCTTTATCATTTGTGTATCTAAAATTTACATTACAGTTTTGAAAGGGATAATTCTAAATCTAAAGGGGTAATTCTCATGAATGCTACGGAGACTGTACTTTTCCTGGCATGAAATTTTAAAAGATTGCCCTAGTGCATGGGTATTTTAAGCATAGACATGCAAATAAATCATCCTTTTTCCCCTCTGATACCTGAACAACAAAAGCTGATTTTCTGACATGCAAACCTACAGCTGCTGTCTGATCTTTTAATCTGTTACATATGCTTTGTCTGATGCTCTCCCTGTAGGAGAACACAGAACTGCTGTAGACATCATTATGCCTTCTGATCTGCAGATTCAAGACCTGTGCCCTCTTATACTCCCAAAGTTCACAGGGGATCTTAGTCAAAGCTGCTTAGTCACTGGGGATTTAGAAAATATACTGTGCACACTCCTCTGGCCACTGAGCTGTAGGATTTTGGAAACAGCTCACTCTTTCTCTGCTTATCATTTTAATCAATTAAAAGGGCTGTCCATCCTTTGCTAATCTCCCTTCAACTCTTACTAGATCAAAAGACTCCAGTTGATTATCATTGCAGATTAACAGGATGTCAGACAAATGTTAATTTAGATGTTACAAAGTCAGTGTTAGCATTCACTGAACATCTCTAGGGTTGGCAGAGATGCAATGAATATGATTAAAAAAAGAAAAGGAAGAAAGCCTAAGGTATGGCTGTTTTTATCTTCGCCAAATCTCAGACATGAAATCTAAGACATGAAAGACTCTTCCCACAGATCTGCTTAAGAAAAGGACATGCGAAAAAAGTGTTTACATTTTACTTTTTCATATCCTGACAACGCACAAAAAAGCCAAAATCCAAACCCTATTTTCTCCTCTTTTCCTAGCACACACAGACTAGGAGCCAAAAAATACCACTGAAACTAGTAGGTTAAAAGTTAGATTACAGGATAGAGAAATAAGAAGACTGGGTGGTCTTGCAGAGTGCCTCATAGCCCAGTTAGACCACACTTTATTTAAATAAATTTGGGATCTGTCTTTTAGGGAAAAAAAAAACAAACAAAACCCAAAAAACAAACAAACAAACAAACAAAAAACCACCAACATTTTTCCACAGAAAGTGGAGTAAAAAGACCAGTCTGTCATGCCCAACTATGTAGTAGCATGTTGGTGCAGCTGGTCATCTCAGCGATGATAGCTGACAAGTACACCAGAAAAGTTGGACTAAGACAGTCTAATCTTTATGATACTCTGAGAGGAATAATTTCAACTCGCTGTTAGTCCTATTCCCATTCCCAGCTGCCCAGCTTTAGCTCTGCCTGATTATGGTATTTTTGGACACCACTAGACCATGAGGTCCCTATGTGTGTCTTGAGCTAAGAAACACTTAACTTTACCAGGAGAACTATCTCTTGGAAGACTATGGGGATGGTTTCACATTTGTGCAGTGCTAGTGACAGGACCAATAATGATGTGGTGTCCACTTGTGCTGACCCTCCATCACAGAGTGAAAATTGAAAGTGTTTAAAAAAGAGTTGAAAAATTATTATCTGTGTTACACACATGCCAGACAGAGAGATGGAGATTTTTTTTTTTTCAAGAGAAATTAAGTTACTTGCTTTCTGTCTGCAGATATCTACATGTGGAATAGATATTTCATAGGAAATGGGTCTTTTTTTTTCAGAAGAATGAGACACAGTGAGATTCAGTGATCAGCAGTTAAATATAAATTATTGCAGTCTAGAAAAAAAGTCTTTGTTTTTCTATCTAAGATGACAACTAACAGATGTTGTGCTCTCCACCACTGGAAGGCTTAATTCAGAGTTGAATATACTTCTAAACGTTATACCATAGCTCATTCAGAAGTTATGGGTTTGATGCAGAGATGTGTGCTCTGTAACAGGATACAGCTCTTCAGCATGTGTTAAGCATAGTATCAGACTAGTTCACAGCAAAGATGCATCCTTGTTTTAAACCTGTTATTCAGATGTAAGATCTATAGGGCACATGGCTGCTAGACACATTCTACCATAATGTACTCATGTTTGCATTGAGAAATTCTAGCCCATGACCTGTGTACAATATGTAAATACAGTCCACTTTTGATAACTAAATACAATCATATTTGTCTTGTGCTCTCTAGATAGAAGCTGTTACACAGCTCAAAGCAGAACTCTGCTAGGGCAATGCAAGGACCCTTGCTCTGCCTCATGTCAATACCAAGGCAGAAAATATTTCATGAAACTTTCTTACCAGAGACACTAATATATAAATTCTCTCGAGAACATTTTGAGTGTGTTTCTTCTTACACCTACTTTTGCAATATCCGAGGCATGACAGTTGTATTGAGTTTAACATTTTAGCAGTACTTTTGCACATCAGCAGAATAGGTAAGGTAGAATAACCCTCAGCCAGTCACAAGATCAAACAGAGGAAGTTTCTGCATACAACAGCAGCCACTTCTCTGGAGATTACTTTTCAATGTTCAAACCAGCAAAGCAGGCGTGTATGAGGAATTCTGAATCATTAGGTCACATCTTGCCTAACTTGTGGCAGGCTTTGGTGTAATTTATAGATAAGCCCACCTACATATATGTAGTATATATATATATATTCTATAATAAATAATGCACTATTCCATAAAATTTACCCATAATGTATTTGTCTCTGACAAATTTTTATGCATACATGCATATATATATCTTGACATATTCTCTATACATTTTAAATGTACCCTTCCTACAACTTAATGAAATGTCTTCGAGATCTTCATGACATAAGAGAGGAAAGAATTTTCTACTCTCCTTCCAAAGCTATTCATTTTATATACAGTGTTGTAACATTAGGGTGCAAGGTTTGAAACAGGCAAAAACTCTGTGCAATCCCGCTGTAACCAAATTCTTTCAGTAAATATCAGGTCAGCGCAAAAAGAGACAATAATTATATGTTAGCTGGCATGTTTTTATCTCTATTCTTGAATGAGCTCTGAAAATTGTTTATTCTGCACTGGCTTGCAATGGAAGCATTCTCAGTGAGTGTACAGTTCTGAATCAAGTGATCAGAGTAGTGGGCATAGCACTATCCTACTCTTTGGTGGATTTTTCAGTTGCTTTAATGATGGACTCTGAATGTCAGGGTCATCTGTCTTTCTTAAAACAAATTGTAGTTTTCCCATGTGGTGAGAGGATTTTAGTTTTTCAGAAGCAGGGCACACATATTTGTGCAATTGCCAAGCACACCATTGTAATACAAAAAGTGTTTATGCCTAAGGTGTGTGCACATCTGAGGTGCAGGTGGCTCAGTGAAGTGCCTGTCAGAAATATCTAGATCTTTTTGGGAGTATAGGACCAAGTCTGCAGCAGCAGATGTGGTCCTGTACTCCTCAGATCCTGTAACAGTGACTGTCTCAATCACTAAGGCAGGGTAACCATCCCCTAGACCTGTAATGCCAGAATGGCATTGTGTAGCTTAAAATGACACTGAACTCTCAGTTATCAGGCTAGAAAGGAAGATGTATCTTAGACGTAAGATGTAAGATGTAAGAGGCAACTGTGCTGGCAGGAGGATGTTGCCTTACCCACCTGTGTGGTAGATGTGAAGGGCAGTACTGCCCTTGCAGCATATCTCCTGCTCATCCTGCTCATGGGGCCACACACACGCTTCCTTACTCTGTTTTGTCTGAATTTCCAACCTGTGGGGATTGAGGAGGATGATTTGTAGAGTTCAGTGCCTGTCCAGGCTTGCTTCTACATGGCACCGGAACACGGCTGGGAAAAAATGAGGCAGGGATGAGATCTTCCTGAGACCTTCAAGTTAACCATACCTGGAAATGCAGGATATAAAAATTTAGATCTCCTCTCCACTAGTGTGGATTGTGTTTGCTAGGGCTTTTTGGCTGAAGTTGTCAATGTTTGCTCTAATCCCATTTTTTGGTATTGCACTAAGGCCTTTAATGCTTTAAGTATCCAGCTGTGATCTTGTCTTTCTCAGTCCCTGAAGGAGACTGACCTAACTCAGAAGACTAACGCTATGGTGAGAGAGATGAGCTTTAAGTCTTGCTAATCTATGTAAAAGCTTCAGAGTGTGTAAGTCTGTATTAAAACCAAGTCTCTTACCAAGTGAGCTCTCAAGCCCATCAAGAATGATTTTATTTCATTTTTCTATTAGAGCACTACAGATTCTCCAACCTGAAATGCACACTGCTCCTCCACACCTAACTGCTAATAAAATTATGTTTGCTACAGGTCAAAATGCTAAAAATTCAAAACTGAGATAACAAAGCATCTCCTTATTTAAATTCAATCACAAGGAGCTATTTGAAGTTCTCAAGAGATGTTGATCTTACTTTTTGTAAACTCACAAACATCTATTAATCAACACCTGTTGATAACAATACATCTTCAGGGGAAACATGTACTGCCCTTCCTCCTTGTCCCCTCCCAGAGAAGCAGTTACCAACAGACTACAGTCATAGCCTGCTCTGTACATTGTGGCCATCATTCTTGTTAACATCCTGACAAACTTCCCCCTTTCAAATTATGTACTGGAGCGCTTGTGGCACTGCCTCATTTCTGAGACCACATATCCATATATCCCTGTAGACAGGTGCTTTGTAGTATCACATATGAAAATGTACTCTTTTTCATTTTTCCTCTTCTTCAGTTTTTCTTCTTTTCCCCACTGCAGGAGTCTGGTTCCTTCAGTAAGCCCATCAAGTGACTTGGGATGGAGCCAGGGGAGCCACCACCTTTTTGCTATCTTTCCTCTCTGTTTCTTTTTACTATCATTTCTTGTTGAATTTGTGTCACCCACAGCAGAGGAGGGAGAGTATCTCATTTGCATTTCAGATGTATGAAGCACTCACCTGGAAGTGAGGATTGTGTTAATTCAAGGTTAAAGATTCAGACCACTGCAATTTACCACAAGCTTTCAAAGACACACTAGTTCCTTCTTTTGATTGCTCTGGGGACAGATTTTTCAGTCTGAAACAAAGAAAAAAAAAAGAAAAAGAAAAAAAAAGAAAAAAAAAGTATTCTAAAATCAACTTCTTTCAGAAGCCAAGATTCACAAAATTCACAAATTGTCTGCCTCTGAATTCAAACAGACTTCCTTATGTTTTTCATTGATTTTTTTCCCTGTACCTTTTATTACCTAAGTCAGAAGCTAAGTAGAAAAAGCATACCACCTATAATTGTATATTATAGCATTTAGTGTTATTTGAAAAATATAATAGAATTACAGTTAACATCCATAATGAATTATTCAGTACAGTTTCATATTGTGAAAAGCCACCAAAACACAGAAGCGGGAGTTACAATCACTACTTACACATGGTGGGTTTTACTCTCATGGTAAATGATGAAGGAATTCAGGCTGGAGAACTAGACAACCTAGTGGCTTAGAATAATGTATTTTAATGCAGGCAGGGACAGCTGTGATAATCCGTATCACAGTCTACAGATTTCCACAAACTAATACCAAGAGAGCACTTCCTCCCAGTCAGCAAGGCTTTGGAGTGAGCTGCAGGGGAAGCAGCTGTGCTGTGGCAATGTGTGTGACCCACAGCAGGAGCAGCAGACTCCAGATACCACAGTGTGTGCCTTGCATGGGCTGGCCCTAATACAGCTCACTTCTTTTTTCAGAAGATCAGCTATTCCATTCCAAGCTCTCCTGCATCTTCTGTAGTTCTTTATTGCAGTACAAAGCAGAGATTTGCTAAAGTTGTCAGTCTGTTCTTCTCCAGTGGCATCCCAGGAAATCCTCACATTCACATGAGGCCTGGAATGCTGCTGGAGCAGAGTATCATCAGTTCCAAGTAGTAAAGGGAAGGGGTAGCTTCTGTCACTTCTGTCTGCTGCAAGAACTGACCAAGATTTTCAGCAATAAGTACCTAATCCATCATTAGGCTACTTAGTAATTGACTGATTATTAGTATGTTTAATATTCTGAGAAGAATCTTCTGGAACTTTTGTGACAGACAAGGGTCTTGTGATTCCTCAAGGCTAAGGTTGGATATGGCAATCCTGATAAACTGCCATATACTCCTGCCCAACACTGGTCAGAGACCTTCTCAAAGTGCAGAGCAACAGAGAGTGGACCCTCACATGCCTCTACAAACCAGTGAGTGGTATTTGCACCCTGCCAGTAGCTTCCTGAGGAGTCACATCTTCTATGAAGGACTTCCCATCCTAGTGTGATGCACTCAAATGTGATAGTGAATCCAAGATCAACCTCGCTTGGTTGTTCCATTGCTTAAATTACCTTCCCCAAAACCATGCCTCCTGGGTTTTGGTCTGAATTCTTCAAACCACCAACTCTGTATTTTGTTTTGCTTCCTCATTTCAGTTTGTTTTCTGTTTCTGACAAAGGCTTTCCTAAATAATCTTAGGCTACTCACTTAATCTCTTCTTACATCAATTCATCATTGCAAGGAGGAGTTTACAAAATTTCCCTTTGTCTAATCACTCTATCATGTCAAGATCAAAGACTCCCTTGTGCATTGATCTTTTCTGCATCTTGATATGCTTTCTCAAGTGAAAGAACTGTTATTTCAGCTGTGGCTTATATAGTTGAGCTAGAGTAAACCCTACCAAAAGCTATTTTTTGCAGTACACATATCAGCATCTTTGCAGCTTTCATGTTATTTATGTTGCAAATTAAGAAACTGAGTAGGTAGCTGCACCAAGTCTTGATTATCGCAATAACTTTCCTTCTCCCAGCACACACCACAGCACTCACTCAGCTGCCTAAAGAAGCTTCACATTGTGGAGAATTAATATTTTACCATCTTCCTCCGCCTCATGTCTAAGCAAAGCTGCTTGGGTCGGTGTCTTGCAAAAAAAGCATCCTTTCCAGGAGAGGCAATGGAGCACTTAAAAAGGCTGCAAACTCCCTATAATCTCATCTGGGTGTTGAGTTCCAGCTTGCTGCTGTGATCAAAGGACTAGAAAGCCCATCAGTACCTCACAATGTAGCAGGATACTACACCAAATACTGACTTCATTTTTGAGAAAGCTACATAAACAGACAGTCAGAGAATCTTTGGGGACTGTCTGGAATCTTTGTCATCACTTAGTTCCTGAAGATCCTTAGATCCTACTAGATCTCTTATTTTATTGTTTTTCTACCTGTATGGCCAGAAATACAAACTTTTATCAGAATTCCCTCAGACTTTTTTGATCTATCAGATGCATTAATCAAAGCACAATTTTATTGCAGAGACAGAATTGAAAAGAAAAGAGCAAATAACTCAGAACAAAGAATGTCATCATTAATAATCCCGCTAAAGTACTACAGAGATCTTTATAGGACATGGAGGTGTTATTACAGACATGAAGTTGTAAGGACTTAGGGGTTTTCTTGATTTTTTTTTTTTTAGCTCATCTTACAGAGCTGGAAAAACAGATCAGCTTTAGGGGACACAAACCCTGATGTGTATTATTCTACAGCAACTAGGTCTGGTCTCTAGCTTGGGTAATGCAGAAGGTACAATCCCGATGGCTTACCCCTAGATGGCACTGCTTGGCAGCCTGGCTTCAGCTCCCATCCTTTACCTTGGGTTCATAACTAAGGTTTCAACTTCACTCGAGGTTGGCTGGAGAAGTGGACAACGAAATGAGGGAATTCAACTTCTGCTACTCTTGGCCAAAGTAGCAAATATTTGCTTGTCTGGTACTTGCAAGTTAAAGAGCAAATAAGTCTTCAGTCAAAGTGTTTTATAAAGCAGGGATTCTACGTATGTGCATTTGGATAGTGTTCAATTTTTTTGTGCATGCAGCAGATACTTATTCTGACAGTGCTCCCTGCTGTTAAAACTAGTGTTCCAGAGGCATCAAGATGGGAAGGTGCAGTGTTATAAATTTCTGATCTATTTGACTCTACTGCAATTGTAGGAAACAATAGTTGATGTGACATATTTTTCTAGATTAACTATCTTTCCCTTTATAACTTGTCAGGGTAGAGTTTGCAGTTTGCTTTTTTGTATTTTAAATTATTTATCAATATTTTAGAGTGTTTTATACCGCAGATCTGAAATTCCTTGTGAAACTCCTGATAGCAAAGTGATATCTGAATATTTAAGCTCTTTGGATTTGTTTTACCTGGATGGATTTCTCATGAGAGGATTGCAGTTCTTCAAACCTATGTGAATAGTTGGATCAAGTTTTGCAGTCTAAAAATAATCCTAAGTAATAATCCATTTTTTTAATATCTGCAATTATTTCAGGTTTGATTTGTTTACTTGTGCATTTACAGAGAAAATAAGGCAGAAGAGGAAAACACCCTTTTTTAAGGGCTAACACCAGATATTGCCCAGCTACCAGTAACATTTCCTATAATCCTTTCCTAATCTATCTCTAGGTTTCCTTTCTAGCCCACAAAATACATTTGTGAGAGTACATGTAGGTACATGTGACTACATCCTTTATACCCTGTAGAAGGTGGTTAGCCATTCCTCCTCATGTCAACCTGCCACTGGGCTCTTTTAGATGTAATGTTGTGTCAGCCTCCTCTGCTAGTGATTCACCTTTCTCTATTACTTCTGCCCTTTCCAAAATACCAAGTCCACTCCAATAATTCGGCTACAGGAAGGGCCATCTGGGGTTTTAAAGGACTTCTGGTGTCACTTTGTTGTTACCAAAAGTGTAACATATGCATGTAAATTGTGGAAAAGGGAAAACCCTTTTCCAGCTCTTCTTACACAAGCATGTTTTGTTGCACAAGGTAAAGGGGCACCTGGGCAGCCTCCTGAGGTCTGTCAGTGAGCTACTGAAGAAGTTTGCAAAGACTCTATGCATGTATACCAATCAAGGTAATTATTAATTAATTAATAAAAAAAAAGATTCTTAAAAATGTCCTGTCATCAAATTTTGAAAATCAAAATCTGCATTTAAATCATTTGTTCAGCATTTTAATTTTAATTCCGTTCAGACAGCTCAGGAAAAACACTGGGCTTTGAATCGTGATAGGAAAGACCTAGGAAAGAGTCTGTGTTGATACTGATAAATGTACAAATTTGTTTTTTCACATCTTCTGATATGCAGCTCTGTTACTCGTCTATCAACCTGCTTGGTAATCTTTCACACTTGGCAACCTTTCTCAGCCTTCATTATAGAAGTTCAGTGTGGTTCCAAATATAGACTTGTAACACTTGGATATGGGCTGGAGTTCTTCCATAATCTTCTTTGGCAATGAACTGCAAGTTAAAAGATTATAAGGCTTAGTGAATAAAGCAGCAGTCTTTCACCTGCCAGACAGATTTCTGTCTTAGTTTAACCTTGCTTTATGTGATAACTTTGATATTAGTACGTTTCTAAGCAGATATGAATTTGTGTAACCTTAACTGTTGTATTATGTCTTGGATAAAAGGAGAAGCTTGGTTTTGGAGCCTGAAAATTCAGGTCAAGATTTAAAACAACACACATTTTTGAAGAATAGATCTATACACGTAGGAGAGGATTCACACAGGCTCTGAGGTGCACTTCAGATATACCTTCAAACAAGACTATGCTATTTGTGCATATGAATTTGTGCATATCAATTTGTGCAAAGATGAATTTGAAGTATTAAGTTCAGAAAATGTTTTCAAGCTCTCAATATCACTTCCTCAGAAACTCCTTGCTCAATGTTGCACTGAGATACTTCAGTACCTCCTTTTCATACTTCAGGGATGGCATCCATTACTCAGTACTACAAGTACTGTCATCCTCGTCTTAGGGTTATATATCAGCTCAGTTACAGGGATGTAAACACCTATGAATTTGTCTCTGAATCCTTTTCTGAGTGTTTTAAACTGCACCCGGATTGAATGATACAACTTTGAGGTCATGATGTTTGCCCACAGGACTACATGCTGATTTTCTCTTTGATTCTCTGACCTGGAAGAGAGGAGACTGATAACTGCTACCACCTAGGTTTCTAGCCTAAGAAATGAGCATTGTACTCACACTGATTTTGTTTTTATTTTTGTTCAGTATTCATTAGAAAGTGTTGAAAAGAGTGGATTATTTATGAGATTTCCAATTAAAAGCATCAAAAAGGTGCTGGTGATTGAAATTCTGGTGTCTAGTA
>NW_020955548.1:580100-583070 GCF_003031625.1 Empidonax traillii | reverse complement strand
ACTGATAACTGCTACCACCTAGGTTTCTAGCCTAAGAAATGAGCATTGTACTCACACTGATTTTGTTTTTATTTTTGTTCAGTATTCATTAGAAAGTGTTGAAAAGAGTGGATTATTTATGAGATTTCCAATTAAAAGCATCAAAAAGGTGCTGGTGATTGAAATTCTGGTGTCTAGTAGTGAGTGCAGCGTGTTATTGTAACTCTTTAGCTACTATCTTTTTATTTGACCAATAAATCCCTCCACAGCAGTACATGAAAACAGCAACAGCATTGTGGCTGTGGGACAAGGAGCTGCTTTTCTGTGACAAGGACAGCACTACAGTCCTTATAGTAAATGCCTATAGACAAACCTGCTCACATTAGAAACTGGTGTCAGCATTGCTTGGGGGAGACAGTGAAGCCTCATAGCCCTGGCAGTGGTACCCATCCTGCCTGGTGCTACTGGAGATGGACCTTACACGTGGAAATAACTGGCTGATTTTGTCTTCAACACAACAATTTCAACCAGTGCCATAGCAACCCTGAAGGAGAATTAATGTGAATATGATTTTGGTCAGCCTCTCCTGTTTTACCCTCAAAATTAAATTTACTTGCCGAATAAGACAGAATGTAAAATTGTTTAGTGCTGTTCAAAGCCAGAGAGTTTTTGTTTGCGTGAATTTGGTGGAGCTTAGACAACATAATTTTGTAAGTTGTATACTTAATATTTTGGGGTCTTGAGAACATGATACATAAATTTCTGGAAAGGTATATTTCACTGATTTGAATATTTTTAGAGCTTGTGTTTAGTAAAACCTTGTTAGCCATAGGCCTACTCATTGAGGGAAAAAAATTATTAATTATTTGTTAAGTCCTCTCCTGTCCCACAGGCATCTCCAGGCCTCCTGAAGTAATCCAAAGTATATTCAGAGGTGAAATGCAATAGGTCAATAAACGAGCACTCAGACATACTTCAGCTCACAGAGCTGAGGCAGTGCCATCCCAGCAGCCGCTCCGTGCCAAGTTCCTCACCCTGAGAGCCCACCTGCACAACCTGCTGCCAACTGCAGCACTTTCATCACCACACGTGCTGCAAAGTCTAATCCAGGTGTGTCCGAGGACTCTGCAAACAGCTTGACCCTTGATCTGAAACTTTAAATAAAGATCTAATACTTCCCTTATAATGGGAGAAAGAAAACAGAGAAGAAAATAACATTCAATGGAGTTTTTAAGAAAATATGATAATGCAGTAAAAAGTAACTCTCAAAATAAGATGCTGTTAAGAGGCACTGGTAAGATGGCACTTGTGGATACCTTTGTGCCTAGTTATCCATCAGACTTGCAGTAAATTCAGAATAAATAATCTGACAGAATTATACCTTAATGATTGATATTTAATAGTTCATTTCTTTCTGGCGTCTGCAGAATGCTTATGGGTATAATATCTATTTAGTAGAATTGCTGACAGTGGTCAAAAATAAAAAAAGTCAGGCAGAGAACCAGAGGCAGAGAAAATACCTCTATAGTTTTTGGCTGTGTTTTAGAGAACACAAAGTTGCAGGAATACCTTCATGTTTTCTCTTCAGACTCGTCCTGTGCTAATGCCAAATCAAGGCTCAGGAGGTGTTTCAGAAAGAGCTGGTTGGTCCAGGCCAAAGTCATGCTGGCAAGCAGGGCAGACATTCATGGCCTCTGAGCACTCCCACTGCTGGTTAATTCATTAATATAGATACAACCTTCGTGCCAGTTCCCTTCTCTTGTCAAAACAACATAAGGGAAAGACCTGATGCTGGGTTTACCATAATACGATTAAAGAAAGCTCCTCTCAGAGATAGTGCAACAGAAAAAGCTTCTGTATCAGCTTCTAATTGCCTGATGTTACTACCTTGATTTCCAGCCCCTTCTTATAGTAGGAAATTTATAGGCATCATGAGGCAGCAATTTCTGCTGGGACCACAGTCACAGAGGCAGCTCCACTGTAGCTTCTCTTACAGTTTTGTTTTGCTCCTCTATGCTAATTTGCATAGACTCTCCATGGGACTCATGAGGGAAGAAATGGCCTTACATCCTCTGTAGCTGTAAGACCCCTTCCATAGCTCCACAATCTTCTCCTCTGTACATTCACAACCCTATCTGTCACAGAAAAAGCTTGCTAATTTACTTACAGACATGGAGGCTGTACAAAATTATCCACCAGTACAGAACATGTCATAGAAAAATATTTTTCCCCATTACAGAAATGTCCAGGACCAGATTCACACTGGGACACTCAAGAAATTCTCACAAATAATGGTAATTAATTTTTTTTCTTGTAAACTGCTCTATAAATTCATCCAGAATCTAGGTCTTCAAATTCAACACTTTTTTTCCCAGAAATTGGAGTTCAACAAAAATATTTTTCCTGTTTTTAAAGCTAACACCTTATGAGATACCAAGAACACCAAATCACTTTGTGCATTTTCTTTTATAAATTGTTTAAACCTTCACTGTTTATCTTTAAAATCCTGGACATTCTTATTTAAGACTTGCAGTCTCTGGCAAATCAAATTCTAATAAACAATCAGAAGTCCAGAAGGTTTATCAGTATTTCTCTGAACAGTTCTGTGGCAAATCTCTGTTGTTTATAGCTCACAGTTCAAGTTGTGTGTGCATCTGGGAACTACCTCTTTTGAGTGATCAGAGGAATGCTCAGGGCTTGAGGACGTGTGAAAGGGTCACAGCTCAACCATTTATCCTCCAAGAAACTGCTATGAGTCTGCCTTCAAGTCTTTGGGTGCATCAGATGCCTGCTACAGGCAGGGTCCCTGGTGGTGCAGTGGCTAAACCACAGCGTTGTCAACGCTGAGATCTGGGTTCGATTCCCGGTTAGGACACTCCCCGGGCAGATGGAGCTCGCTAGCCCTGTAAGGCAATCCATCTACGTCCTGAGGACCTCGCTGCCACCGTCCAAGCGTGCTTGGCCCCGGCAGATGAACCTCAGGATTAAAGG
>NW_020955548.1:569088-579266 GCF_003031625.1 Empidonax traillii | reverse complement strand
CATCAGATGCCTGCTACAGGCAGTACAGTGGCTCACCCAAGCTTTCAATGTGCTTGTCAGTGAGTATTTTCAGGTATTAATTCTTAAGACCTTTGGGATTAGAAGGACAGTTTTCACATTTTCTCTAAGGAAGATATAAGGGAATGATGTTAGCAATATCCAGAGTTTCATTTGAAACTATTTTGCTTGTGGAGAGGTATGCCTTTTTGGGAGAGGTGCAGCTCAATGCAAAAGTTTTTGCTTTCAATAGAAAATTATTTGTCTGTAAGCTCAACATAAGTGTTACATGTCTCATACATTTCAGATTTGAAATATCTTTTGTACAGCATGTTTATAGATATCTATGGAATGCCTATAAATACATGCCAAATGTATTCAATAAACATGCAGGAGTACAGATCAACACTTCAGAAAATTCTATTCATCTCTCATGAAAGAGGGAAGCTTTTTTATAAATATCTAAAATATTTTTAATGATCTCATAGCAAGAGGCAAAGAATGGGTAATTTGCTGGTGACAATTTTGTAAGTCTACTTGTTCACAGCTATTTATACACTCTTACTAAACAGAGCTATATGGAGCCAAGCAACCAGAAGTTACACCACTGTGTTACACTGCGGTCTTTCAGATGGCAAGAGTCAAATTCTAGTTCACATCATAAAAATAGTGCCAGCGAGGATTGCATAACCCTGTAATCTGCAGCCACAATACCCACCTGTGCTGGCACCTGTGCAGTGGAGCTTTACCTGCTTCAGCCGTAATCCGGAAACACGCTCTAGGTGGAGGATTTGCAGTGCCAGGTCACCGAGGGATCTCTTGCTTTTCCTGCCTTGGAAAGTCCTCAGCCTAATGAATTCTACACCTGCTCTTCTCATGACTATCTCCAAAGGAAGATGTTTAGCAGCAGCTGCAGCAATCGTAGTAAGGTGCTGGTCACCAAAACGCTCCTCCAGAAAAGCATAAACCCCACAGAACCCTCCTTTTCTACTGATTTTTGTCTCCCAAATAACTATAGATTATTATGAATTTAGCTGAAATCTCATAGTAAATTATGTTTGTGATACAAAGGCAGAGGGGATGCAGTTCTCCAAAGAGTGGCTGGGGAAACAAATCCTCATCCACCTACTGGTGTCTCAGATGTCCCAGCATTGCCCAGGGCACAGCAGAAGGGTACAAAGTTTGACTCCCTGCCACTATCTGTCACCTCGTAAGTGGGTACCCTGGCCAGGAGGCATGACATTCTTACTAGTTCCCTATGCAACTGCTCTACACTGTACAGATAGTTAAACATTTTAAAGAATAAGGGTCATCAAGTCAGCAACCCCTATGAAGGGAGGTGTTGCACCCAGTAGGGAAATAGATGGGTCTTGGGCACTGCTTTAACTGGAGAGAAGCATGAACACTGAGCAGCCACTGAAAATAGGCTAGAGCTCAGTATGGTTTTATTTCTGGATGTTTCTGAAGGACCAGAGCTATATACATATGTAGATGTTTCATCATTATAGTCATGCTAAAAATAAATATCCTACTTCATGAAACAAAACAAAATAATTTTTAATAGTTGAAATAGAAGGGAAGATAATATTGTCTTTGTGAAAGCATTTGGCATGACTGTACTGCCTACATTTGCAAAGCCAGTATATTTATAGAAGCCTAAGACGAAATAGAAAGTTAAGTCCAGGTCTGATTCCTTGATCTGAACTTTGAAACTGAGGTCAGAAAACTGCAGTGTCAGTCATAAAGAATGTCTGAGCCGGTAATCAAGAGCAGCACTCACATCTCCCCTCTTCAGGGGTGAGTTGTCCTCAGCGCTCAAGATCTCTTACTTATTACTTGTGTGTAAAAACATACCTAAATAACTTTCTACTGGACACCTGGAATATGGGCTTGTGAAGTTGCTTGACATCCACTGTGTTAGACCCTCTGAGTAGCTCCTGCTCTCAGAAATGTTGCATGGATTTCAGTGGGAGCTATAACTGATCATTATAGAAAACCTTGTCACAACCTTTTATGAGATGTGTCCTCCACAGTTTGATTGTCTGCACACCTTAAAACATAAGAACACCTGAACTTGGTTCAGACAAAGAGTATCTACCTTGATCTTATTGGTTATTTACTGAGTATAAGAGGAAGACAAGTCATATTTCTTTAGTTACCTTCTTTGCTCACAGGAAGCTGCAGAGTAGAGACTTCCTAAACAAGGCATGGCACCTGCATCTTTGTATTATGAAGCTTTATTGGACACTTTTTTTCTATTTTCATTTAATCTGCTGTCAAACTTTTTTGTGCTTTGGTATCGAGGACCTTTTTTGGCAACATATTTGTTTGTTGTGTGGTTTGAAAAAGTTTGGCGTGCTTGTTTTGAACCTGTTGCAGACTAATTACATTCGGTGAGCTTTGGTTTAAGTTCATCTTGCTTGAAAGCCTTGCCATACTTCTGATCATTTTCCTTGCTCTTGTCTCTGTATCTTAGAGGTGAGATAACCAAAGCCCAGAATGCAGGAATGAAATTGAGTTTATGTGTTATTATAATGACCTTTAAATGCTGGATCTGTACTCCTTGCCTGATAGTACTTAATCATGTGCTTTCATTTTAAATTGTAGAGAGTACTGGGATGACATTTTCATAAAACAACCCACAATAAATCCATCTTTTTGCTAAGTAATAGTTAATGCCAGGCTTATTTTTAGTAAGTGCATTTCTTTGCCGCTGTCAACAATTGTTTAGTTCAACATAATTCTGTGGATCTTTGTGTTCAGTTTTATTTTAAACTACCATAAATAGTTTTGTAAAGTCAGAAAACTTACATATACTGATGTTTTGCAATGACTTTGTGTAACCCCTTTTCTCGCTCACGTATGAATGAATATCCAGCAACACAGGTCCCAATACAGCACTTTTGAAACCTACCATTTCTTCCTGTCCTCTTTCCTATCTTTTAGCTAGCTATTACTCTTGCAGAAGGCCTTTCCTTTTACTCCGTAGCAATCTGTTTTCTCTAAGAGCTTTTTAGATGGGTATATAATCAAAATCCTTTCTGAAATCCAAACCTAGTACATAAACTTGGTGATAAACAGTAGTTTAGAGTTATACTGAAACAGGCTTGGGACCTGTAAATTCTTCCTGCAAAACCTACAATAATTGTCCCCTATTAAATGATATTAATTTGTGTATACTGCTAGTAATGTTATTTATGATAGCTTCTACTAATCTGCCAAGGACAAAAGTATGACTTCCTAGCCCGTAATTTGTCAGATTTCCCAAGAGTTCTAATTAAAAACTTGTCTCGTATGTTCTCTCTGCTTTTTAGTCTTGTACTGAGGCCAATTTAAGTGATAGGTTATCCACCTAAGCTGAGAGCATGAACAACTCAATTCCATATTATTTAAGATCCACAGGGCAAATGCTATCAGCTCTGGCAGTGCTCTATTGACTTTTTCTTAAAATTTTCCTAAAACATCTTTTGCTGACAGTTCTGACTGAGATGGTTCCCCTATTCTTTCTCCTGTAAAGAAAGGCTGAGAGAGTAAGACCAGGCCCAGGCTCTGACATATTGACTGCTGGTAGAAATACTGAGCATTGCTTTTCTGCTGTTTCTTTATCATGCTTGAGCAATCCTTTCACAACTCAACTAACTTTTGGTCCTACAAGTCTTCTAAGAGATGTGGCATTTCTGATAGTCGGAAAAGATTTATTACAACACTCGTGTCTTAAACTGGCTGTTCCTTGAACTCATTCATTTGGAGTATATTTACTATGAGCTTCTAATCCAATGCTTTAATGCAATCTCCCTGCCACCTACAATCATTTTATTCTCCTACCAGGACTTTTTCATTTCCTTTGATTAAACTATATCATTTTTATACAGTTTTGGATTTTGAAGGTAGGAGATATTGGATTGTGGGGCTAGGATTTTTTCTCCTGTCTTTTGGGAGCTTTTCTCAGTTCTACATGGCTGCTGGATACAAGTATATTACAGTCAGCATTACAAGATAGTTGTTTAATAATACCTCAGACTAGGACCTGTGAGCTGATCCCATGAGGACTACATCAAATCAAGCTTCTCTGCTTATGAGTTTTCTAACCAGCTGCTCCAAGAGATAGTAGCTTTAAACTATCTACTATGCCAAAAAATATAGCCTCAGTATGATGTCTCATCAGGGACAACAGTGCAGAAGGAAGAGGGGAGGAATGAGACCTGTCTTTATTAACATGTTTTCTGCCTTTGTGGATTCTTTAATAACTCCCTAAAAGCAGTCCCAGTCCAGGTGGTCTGGGTGATTACAGGACAGTTTCATACTGTGCCCTTCATATAGGTCTGAAGTTGCAGCTGCTGGGGATCCTGTGCCATCACCACAAAAGAATCTATAAAGAATAGAAAAAGAATGCAGAGCACTCACTTCCTTCCAGACTTTCCTTTCCATCCCCTGCTGGAACAATCCATTCTTAAATACCTATTCTCTCATGTAATTTATATATTCTTATTTTAATTCTCCAAGATTATCTTCCTTCGATATATCAGGTTTCTGCATTGGTACCTATGTACCAATAGCCATATTTCCTTGGTACATAGACTTGTTTATGCACTTAAACAAGCTTGGATCTGTTCAGTAACCACAATGTTTTTTGGAGCTGGGATACATGAGCAGCAGGTCTTTAATCGTTTCTCCCAGAAGATAGTTCAGTGTCAGTGGTATTCCCCACTGCATACACAGAAATGCCTGCTCAAGTCTACAGATAATGGCTTTCCTTTTAATGAAAAGGAAAAACAAACCCTTGTGTGCTCAGCATATATCCAGTTCCAAATGCATACTGTCCTGCGAGACAAAGGACAGTCTGCTACCTCAGCTTCTAATCTGTGTTATCCTTCACATCTCCACCACTGTGTCATTTAAAACTGTTTCAAGTGAAACAAATTTAGTCAAAACATTCAGGGGAGCAGGTGGTAGTATTGTGTCAAAAAAAAAAAAAAATCCCAAACAAAACCCCAAACAAACAAAAAAACCACCAAAAGTCAATCAGTCAATTAACCAACCAACCAACCAAAACCACAGCAGAGGAAGTAAGAAGCAGGCTTTTGAATTCAAGGAAGAAATATTTCTGAATGGGTTAGAAACTGAATTATTGGCATAAGAGACATTAAAATAGTGCTGATAGGTGTGAGATGTAGAGACAAGCTAGGGTGAGAGGAGAAAGCAAGAGCTGATATATAATTGTAGCTATTTCAGATGTAGAAATGTTATCCCAGTGTGCTGAAGGATGGGGAGCTGCAGGAAGGTCTCAGAAGCAGCATGAGGAATAACACCAGTGCTACCAAAAGTGCAAAGGACCTCAAGAGCTTTCTTTTCAGAAAGGAAGAGGTAGATAGCAAGGAAGCCATGAAAGTAAATATTGGCTGGTGTCTTCTATCTTTATATTAGTTTAATCCACCATGGCATGAGATAAATAACTTTCACATTACAAGGTAATCAGCTTCTACCCCATGAAAACAAGGAATGACGAAAGCATGTAAGAAAGCAAATACTGTTTCCTTTCTTGGATGTGTTACTGAACAGCTTGACAGAGATCTTCCTGCAAGAGATATTGGCTATTTGGTGGAGCTTCTAGTAGCAGGAATAAAAGAGATAGATCATGGAAAGATATGGAAGATGTAGTCCCTGTTGTCTTGAAGATGGAAAGGAATTATGACAAGAGCTGTGTGCAGATGTGAAATTAAAGGATGGATTTTAAAGGATGACAACTCAGATTTGAACCTGATGTGGAAAGTGAGAAGACATTAGCAGAGATATGTCAGAAGGAAAATAGTTTAGTCTGAGTAGATACAAACTGGTGTTTGGTGGAAGGTGTTGGGTGTCTGGAAGGAAGCTACAGTCAGCTGCTTGTTAGAAAATAGAACTCCATTCATGATGACGTACAAGCATTTCAGGGAGTGGCTGCAACCATCCATTCTGGCATACTGAAGATGTAGGAGGAAAAGAAACACCTGTGTTTTCTGATGGAGTACAACATATATCTACATATCCCTTTACAAAGTCCCATACTACTATGTGCTTCTGTGTTGCAACCCTGACAGAAGCCTGGCTCCCTCCCCAGGTCACCAGCAAGAGCCTTGGTGGTGATAGAGGGGGAGCTCTTCTCATGGCCATCTTTTAGCATGCACACCAAAGTTTGCCTCAAATGGAGGCTTTCGTGCTACTATTTCGGTTTTCCAGGGATCTTCTGCTCAGTTTTTGGGCTGAGATGAACTCAGTAGTGCCTCTCCCCTCACCAACCATTGCACAGGTTGAGCGAGCAGAGCTGTCAGACACTGCCTCTGCTACAAAGAGCCAGTCAAGAAAGTAGCAAGTTTTCACCCCCCATGAGTGGAGATGGGAAATCAAACAGGGGAAATACAAAGTTAATGCATTAGTTTCTCCCTTGTAGGGTTCAAGAGCAAGAATACAGTCCAAAACTGCACCCTGCAATTGATGCCAGCTATTATTTAAGAGATGTATAAAACTCTGTCATGTATCTTACAAAGGAAGGGAAGGCAGTTGTTTCCTCAGTAGTAATTATATTCCAGCCTGTCATTTTAATCCATGTATGACTAGTTCTGTGAAACTTGTACATGTAGCAAAAACCTAAAGATATGCCAGTGTTTTTTTGTATTTAAGTGACACTCTGATTTTGGTGGGAAAAAACAAAGTTAATGATGGGAAGAATCTGAAGTAATGCATGTTTATTTTTAGGTTCAAGTGTATTTAAAGGAAAGTTAGTTTTCAAGGCAGAAAATAATTGTTTTACAAATAGCTATTTAAGAATGTCAACATGATGTTTCTAAAGGCTTGATAAAAATGAGGTAACCGATAGTTCTGACTCAGACATACTTTCCAATATGCCAAAACTGTTGATTTTATGTCAGATCAGAACTTAAGAAGTTTTTAATATCACAACTTTCACTGAGGCCTCAGAAACACTCCAATATCCCACCACTATGGCAGAGTGAATCTGTGTGCCAGTGTGCAAAAGTGAGACTCATCCTGACAGAAGGGGACCATGCAAGAAAGAGTCCTGGCATCTAGGCAAAGCCAGACAAAGAACAAAACAAACCAAACAAAAAAACCACCACAGCCAAACAACAGAAACAAAAAACCCAACAACAACAAAATCTACTAAAAATCACTGACTAGTTCCTGGGTTATGAAAGCTGAAGTTAGAGAAACAATGGACTTGTCCCCTTTTCCAGCAAAAAGATTAGCTGGCCTATGAGCATTGAGGTAAAAAAACCACAACAAAACCATTTTTTCTTACTCATTTCCAGTGAGAGCTGTCTGGTTAGGGGTGACAAATTGGCAGTAGCATTTGTCTAACATTGTTGTTAGGAATTAGAAATAGGAAGGTGCCTGCTAATGCCATCATTTTATTTTATAATGTAGAGATGGAGGTTGGTAGGAAGAATGTTCTTGTCAAAAGGAATCTAGCTTGTAGAATGCCTGCCCTTGTTACAGCCTGTTGTCTACTCCTAAGTCAGAGGGAGCCTGTTACATCCCTTTACACAATTTCTGCTGCCATGCAACCATTTTCAGGAGAAGAGCCGATATTGTAAGTTTTTTGCTAGCAAAGGCAGTGGAAGTTTGACATAATAAAAGTCTAGTTGTAATTTTCCACTTGACCCGTAGCTAGTACTCACTGGATTTTAAAGTGCTGGTTCTCTTTCTCTGAAAACAGCTCAGGATACTCCATTTCCATTTCTGCTATCTGAAATCTATCTAATGTGAAGGATTTATTTCTGGATCAATATTTTGTTAAGTCTTCTTTTACAATCATAAAAAGCATGCAAATAAGGAAAAAAAAACAACTTTGAATATTGCATCAAATACTCTGGATATAAAAAGTAAATACCACCAACATTTTGTTTGACTGTAGAATTCAAAATGAAACATTTTTCTATTAAAAAAAGTACTTCTGTCTCTGAACCAGGCTCATCTGAGATATGTCCTTAGTGAACTATGGTGACATACAGCATCCACGACAGCAGAGGAGTTATGTTGGGAAGTTTTTATTCATCTGGCACTATATAGTCTTTTTTCAGTGAAAGACATCATCACCACCAGGTAAGAAGAGCCACACCCTCCCTGTGAGCAAGGATTGCAAGAGAGTCTCTGGGAAGTGGGATGAATGCCTTCCTCTACTGCAGCTACTTATGGGTATCCCTTGACATACTACTCACTTTCTCTTGTCTCTGGCTTCCCTAGCTAAAATATAAAGACAACAACCTTTCCATATTTCATAGAAATGTTTTGAAGTTTAGAATATAAAAAGGTGAGATATCCTGGTCCCTTCACAATGTGAGTGCGTAAGATGGATGCTATAGCAAACAGAACCTCTTCAGCCATCATTGTGTTAACAATAAAACAGCTGACCTCCTCGACAGCAGGAGAGATAGTGCTATCAGGAAAACTGTAATTTCCCTGCTATAACAAGAATATAAATCCCTCAGAGTATGTTCAGGCTGAACATACTTTTGAAACTGAAATACCAGATAGCAGCATCTAATACAGTAGGTTCTCTCTGGAGCATCAAGAAGCACTTTTTTACTGTGAGGGTGACTGAGCACAGGCATAGGTTGTTCAGACAGCCATCCTTGGAGGTATTCAGAAGTTGTGTGGACATGCTCCTACACAAACAGCTTTGGGTGGCCCTGCTTGGGCAGGGGTGTTGGACCAGATGACCTCCTGATGTCCCTTCCAACCTCAGTGATTTTGTAATTCTGTGAGATTTCTGTAACACATGTCAGATCTGGAGAGATAGCAGCAGATTTCCAGCACTCTTCAGTTATTGCACTTAAGTAGTGAAAAAAGCTGGATGCTGTTTTCCTTCAGGCAAAAATCATTTGGGGAGATGTGATGTGGTATTGGCTGGAGAATCCTAAGAGTTCTGATATCAGAATTGGGATGTTAAAAGGTTGTTCTACATTTACTAAGAAAGAGACATGTGGACTTAACTGGGATATACAGATTTAGGAGGCTTTATGACTCTTCTGCAATCATTGCACTCTAAGAGCAGATAATATTTCATACCCTTAGGAACTGAACTACTGGTCTCATTATCATTGCAAAGCTAATCACCATTCCCATCTATCTGTACAGAAATCTTTTCTAGGAAAAAAAATATAATATTTTTCTGTAATTTAAATGATTTAGAATACAGATAAAAGGCTTTACTTGGATATATTTTCCTTGAAAACTTTCTGTTATCATTGCCAGTCTCATAATGCATTGTTTTGTAGGTGTGAACAATTTAAGAGTTATACATCCATACGCAAGGAAAAAGTGGGAGCTCTTTCTACTCCTGAGTGTCACACTTCAGACACATGCAGTATAAAAGTGGCCTCTTTGACAGCAAAGAATTAATTATGCAAAGTAGAATTCTAATCTTTGTTTAGTGATTGCCAAAATTGTGATACTGACCCTTAACAATAAGCTAGGTTTCATAAGTGTTGATATAGGACAATTAAAATATTGGTAAGCTTGAGCACATTCTACAGGGGAAAAAAATGCAGACAACAAAACATCCACCTGACTAATTTTTCTAGATATAACATAATGGGAAAAAAATACAAAGAACTAAAAAAAGAAGTCCATGGTTTACCAGCAGAAGGGTTATGACCTCATTGTATGAGAAGCTGAAAAGGATGCAGTTCTTTCTGGGAAGGCACTAGTCAGCTTGTCCTAGATTTTGGGGTAATTTTACAATATTTGGTTGAGTAAATAAAATAAAAGGATAGTGCCCGTGTGGAGGGGAGACAAACTTTTTTTTGTTTTAGTACTTCTGACTGTCTGGTATGTTCATAAGGACACTTTTTTTAACTATTTGGGGATGCAGCAAACATGTTACATTACTGCAGTGTGGCAGTCCACAGCTGAGGCTGCCAGAGCCCCTGAGTGTTCACACTCACTGTACATTAGTTCCCTCCTTGGCTCTCTTTTGGAGAGAGCTAAGTATGGGGGCAGCTCAGGTATAGTGCACCCTGTAGATGTACTTTGCCTCACAATATATGTCCATGCCACTCCAGAGCACACAAGACATATAACAGAAGTCATAGGATGGTGCAGATACCAGCTACTTATTTTAAAGACCTATGAAATATCTGCATTTAACAGACTACTTGGAACCTTCTTGTTATTAAAAACACACA
>NW_020955548.1:561670-568841 GCF_003031625.1 Empidonax traillii | reverse complement strand
TGGCTCTCTTTTGGAGAGAGCTAAGTATGGGGGCAGCTCAGGTATAGTGCACCCTGTAGATGTACTTTGCCTCACAATATATGTCCATGCCACTCCAGAGCACACAAGACATATAACAGAAGTCATAGGATGGTGCAGATACCAGCTACTTATTTTAAAGACCTATGAAATATCTGCATTTAACAGACTACTTGGAACCTTCTTGTTATTAAAAACACACAGCTGACTGCGGGCAGTCTCCTCTCTTGAGGAGAGGTCTGGTGTGAGGGCACCATTCAGGCTCGCCAAAATTGTCTCGTAGTTTAACAGCTTAGGATACTGAGCCCTACTGAAAGTCAATGAACTTGAGCTGTTAAGTTGATTATGTGTTACTGCCCTGCTGCAGAGAACAGATTGCTCAGTACAATCTTCTTGATGTTAGTTCTGCGTACTGGCATACATTGCAACCTCACCTCATAACTAAAGAGGTCTACTTTTATTGTTAAAGACATCTGAAAATTACCACTGGTGGATCAGATGAAAGGACTTCCTGGACTGTAAATGGACAGATATAGCCTACTTTGACTCTTTGGTGTTTTTTTTAATCTGAGCATTTCATAGAGAACAGATTGCTCTTACATTTGGCAACTGTCCAGGGGACAGGCTTCTTCTATATATATAACACACCTAATTCATAACCATAAAGCTAATATGTACTTGTTATCTAGGGGATTGAATTTATGCACCTAACTCTTTGTAACACTAATTGCTCTGTTGTAGGTTGCAATGTAAGTCCTCTGTGCATAGGAAAGAAAATAGATTTCTCGCTACCTGCAAGTCAGTCAAATACAAGATTAAATTTATACAGCGAAAAACTCTTTCTTGATCATACAGCACTAAAATGTAACTTCAAGGCTCAGCTTGAAGAGAGGGTAATGCTGAACAATCCATCCCAGAGGGAGAACTGTGAGGCATTCTGCTTCTTGGAAATGCTTGGAAGTATTTCAATGCCTGAGGCTCACTATAAATGAGGAGTATACCCACATATAAAAGGCAGACAGCCCATGTCTTACTATATAGCATCTGTGTTTGGTAAACTGGCATAACGTGGTGATTAAAGAGAGCCTATCTTTTCTCAGGTAGCACTGATATCTTGGAGAACAGCACCTGTAGGGCATTAGGGAACAGAACGGGAGGGGTGAGCATCTTTCTTTAACTAGTTTCTTTGTCAAAGGTTGACTTTTGCAAGACACTCTCAAAAACAGATAGAAAGTAGCCTCTCCATCCTTCCCCTTTCCATCTTCTGCCTTTCCATCCTCTCCTTTTTTATCATCTCCCTTTGCATCCCCACATAAGAATCAGGAAGACTTCAGCTTACAGGGATCCTCATGTATCCTCTGACTTCTTACAAAGGAGAAATTAAAAAAATGGCCTCTCATACAGCAAAATAAGGATAGTGGAGATAACAGAAATTAGAAAGTAAACCATATTTCATTTGGACCATTTTGGGACCCTTAGACACTTTTGTTTCTTCCACACACATTCCCACATAGAGCTTTGTAGAGAGAGCAAGAGTGACAGTAGTTTCATACTATGTTTCATACATAGTTTCATACTATGCTACAGCAACTTGTGTCAGAACTAAAGCCAAAATACAAATTTGTGGTTTTTATTTTAGCATACAAAAATTATAGATATTATGAACTGATTTTTTTTTTTTTTTTTTTTGCAGGAAGTTAGAGAAGAAGAGCATTTTGAGATGGTTCAACATCCACTGCTCCATGTAAGGAGTTACTGCAAGTCAATTAAAAGAATTGGTTAAAAATAGTTTTCCCTTGATAAAGGAGAGGTTTCTCTCATTAGGACACATTGCTACGTTCTATAACCTTACAAGGAAACAGCATTATCAGCTAAACTGCCCCGGTTTACTTTCTTTTGTCTAATTCTGTAACACTCACGTGTCTTATGCGAGAACCAGTTATGGCAGGTGTGGTGGAGTGTTTTGCCAGTATTTTTCCTGGGGCCTGTTGTAGATGAAAGTAAAGAAAATGTATCCAAACCCAGGGAGAAATGAGCAAACTATCTATTTAGAAAAAAAGGCTTATGCTGTTTTAGGACAAAAATAAAACCAGTTTAATTTAACATAAGAAGGGAGATAGACGATGCAAAGCAGCAGAATTAGGAGAAAGTTACTTGTATGAAACAATATGATTACATGGAAACTTAAAGAGCTATGGCCCTTGGAGCATTCCTCGAGTTACATTCCCTAGAGGAATGTGTCCTAAAGGCTTCTCAGAATAAGAGCCCTCCATCAATAAGGTCTCCAAGACACGTGGATGAAACAGAGATATAGGCCCATGGGCCTTCAAGAGCCTTTGCATCATCCGATTCACTTACCTGCTCCTGCAGACAACCAGGTTATACCACCATCCATTAGTTTATAAAATCCACCTTACAGCTAAGGTGGATCCTACCACTGGCACTGAGATTTCTGTACAGTAGTGCTGCACAGAACAATGACCAGGTTTGGTACCTCCTTCTTTGCCCTTGCACAACTGCTGTGGGCTCTCTCACGCTGGGCTATAGGCAGAGAAGATATTCCAGATCACAGTTATAGCTTGGGCTCAGTAATAAGGTTGCCTGAAATTATAATGTATTTTTTGTAAAAGTAAAATCTGCTAGTGGACTGATTTATTTTCCAGTAAAACTCAGATATTTTAAAGTGTTACTATTCACTGGAGCTGCTAAAAGTGAGAATTTACAGTGTAAATACTTGTAAAACTTGATTTTTCACCAAGTAAGGCAATATGAAACATCCCATTTCTGGATGAGATTAATACAGAAATTTTGAAGTACTTAATTTTGACTTTACTGAATATTGACCTGCATCCACTTTAAGTGACAGCAGTATTTAATGAGATTTGTTGCTAAAAGCAACTCTGTGAGTTGGGCTTTTCCACTAAAATACGTATGCTCTCAGATGCAAGCAATTCAGAGGCAGTTTAATGCTCAGCTGACATGAGGCAGATCAATTCAACCCTATTTTCTTCATGGTTTTTTTCTGTGTTCAGATATTTCCTTCTAAAATTGAAATCAAAGATTTCTTTCATAACATTTCAGCTTAGCAGGTAACGTAGGAACTCTCTTCATAGTAGCTTTGCTGCTTCTTCAGCATCAGAGAGAGAAGTTTGAAAGGTGCAAATTGCAGGGAGACATGCAACATTCATAAGCTTTCTGACACAGCTTTGAGTCCTATGGGAGCTTGACATATTTTTCTTACAATCTCAGAGCAAGCAAGTACAGTGAAATGAGCCCACATGAGAAGCCCACTGCCTTTCATGCCACTCTGCGATCACCTGTACCTGCTCCATCTGCAATGCCTGGCTGGGCAATGCCTTGCTCCACCCAGCTCCATCTCAAAATTTTTAGCCATAGGCTTTAAGTGGTTTCTGAGCCAAGCCCATTGTCCATCTTACCGTTGCATGGCACGCAGAGCGATCACTGCTGGTGGGAGAGAGTGTAACAAATGGAAACCTGAGATGCTAAGTTTGCCATTCACACAGCATCTTAGCTCAAGCCAAAAAACCTCAAGTCCATTATGGGAACACTTAGCACTGAGTTTATTATTCCTCAGGCTTCCCAGGCAGAGCTTGCACATGAAGAGATGCTCCAAGGTGGGCATGCAGAAGGAGCACTCCCGTGCTCTACTGCAGCTCCTTGCAAGATCTTCCCCCTGACCAGACTCTCTACGGACTGTGGGGTATACTCCTGCACCATGCACACTGGAGCTAGCTTTAAGAAAGGCTTTAAGGGGAAGTAAGATCATCAACCAACAGAAGGGACTGGACTAGGAGCAGACTGCAGTTCCCTCAGGACTGACAAGACATTGCCCAGGAGATCCTAAGAAGGTCTTGCTCTACCTTGAGCTACAGTTGTCAAGTATCTGCACACATTCTCGCCGTTGGCAGGGAGAGAGCTTTTTATATGTGTCATATAAACAAGATGACTGACTCATACAGGTTTTCTGTCTTGTTCTGGTGCATGGAGGTTTTGCTGTAGAGCACATGAAAAAGCGTTATACTTTTGCCCATCAAACAAACAAGAGCAAGCATCTGCCTGTCCTGTTGTTACAGAATTTTGCCGTGGTTTCATGGAAGAAAACAAATATGTATTTCATCTCCTGAAATGATTTTACATGTCCCTGGTTTCTCCTTATACATTTCTTGTTAGAGCACAGGAGCACACTTATTTATTTCCAGCCTGTGCTTAAAAAGTCTTGCAAAGAGTCACACAAGAATTTTGACACCTAGAATTATTATTCCAGGCCTAGGATATTTTTTCCCTGCTCCAGCAGCACACAGCAGCTGTAAAGCTGCCCTCACTACCCTGCTCTTAGAGATTTCTCTTACATGAATCCACAGTCTGACATAATTGTTCTGGAAAACAAAGCATGTTGATCCCCAAAGAAACAGTTCTTGCAGCCTCGCTCAGAAGTGTGCCATATCATTAAATTATGTTTCTCATAGATTCCAGTATTGAATATTGCAGCAGCTTTGTATCAGGTTTTAGCTTTTGGAGGATATCTACAATTAACTGAATTCTCCTTGCAGCAGCAGAAGATGTCCATGTGTCAGCTCACGCAGCAGTTCACCAAGAAGCCTATAAGAAATTATTTTCAGGGCAATCCTTCTGGGTCAGCAGTTTGCAAACAATTTTCAGACACAATTAAAATGTTTTATTTCCCCACAGGCCTGAGGAAAATAAATTAAAGAATCCCTATACTCAATATGTCTCTCCTTTGGAAATTTTTCATATGCCTCGGGATCCAGTCTGAGATACCTTCTTTAAAGTTTAGCATGGGCATTTGTTTTTTCAAATGCTTTAAAGGACCATTTAGTTTATGCATTCATTAAGTTAGATGAAATCTGGTCTTAGAAAGGTGGAGACTATGCCTGACAGAAAATCCATGAGCAAATAAATTCTTTGCAGTCTTGCAAATGCAAATACAAGTTCAGTTGCTGTTTCTGTAAATCAGAGGGCAAGGTCCTATTTTTTGAGGTTTTTTGAACTATGAGTAATTTCAAAGAAATTAAGACCCTTGATGCTAAGAGACATTTAAATAGAGGGCTTTTGAAGAAATAAATACAATGTCTGCTGTCTGTTTCCTACAATATTCTGGGAACAGCAGATTCACTAAAATGCCTTTAAATTTTAAAGAGTAAGGTATTAAAATGAATAAAACACTACAGAATCCCAGGTGCCCAGCTAAGATTCCCTGCAGCAGAAACAGACCCAAACAGAGCAGATTTCTTTGTATCTTTGATGTGCAAGAAGGCATAATGATCTCAGCAGTATTAGTTTCTAAGGAGATGCATGCAGAAATTAGCTCCATTTTGCTTAATAAACTGTTAAAAAAAATGTTTCTGATATTATACTTGCTGAAGATGAGGTTTTAAATCTTCCTGCCCTTTTGCTCCCTGAGATGTTCTTAGTTAAACAAAATAAAACTCATGTCTCTGAATTAATGAAACTCTTTTTATTTGAGAATCTTACTTTGTAAAGAGTGTATTAGATCTAGTGAACATCTGTTCAACTAAAATGGGTCTTCAACTACAATTAAAATTTTTCTAGCAATTTTTCATTTTGGTCAATGTTTTTATAGTCTGGTGCTGACAAGTAGTCAAAGTGACTTAGAGAAGTTCATCCCATCTTCATATAAAGGGTCATTTTCTGGAGCTTGTTAAAATTTTGGGTTTGAGGAGTTTATTAGCAACATTTTGACAGTGAACGTTACCCTTTTTAAACAAATCTTTGTGGGTTTTGGCTTCATTTTATAATGTAGAAACTAAATCTTTGGAAATCTAAGAAAGAAACAAATCGAGTGGCATTTAAGTAGCTTAAATACTTATTTCTCCATGCCTAAAAAGTGAGGGAGATACTCCTTCATTCAGACTTGTTTTCAAGTGTAGACAACTGGAACCACTTCCATGGTGAAGATGACTTTCTGCACAGTAGATGCCCACCCTTGCCTGCAGGATCTGTGGGACAGTAAGGACAGCAGACGTGGTGGGTCTTCCCTTGGGGTACAGGGTCACCCATCATTCCCATCCCCAAAGGCAAGGAATGGCACACTGTCAATAGACCTGCTTTTAGTACAGTCCTTCAGTCACAGTGAGGGTATTTAATGAGGAAGAGCTGAGATATCTCAGCATCCCACTGCAGACAGAAATTTTCTTCCAGAAATTTTGCAGCATTTACAGGCACCTTGAGTTCAAGTAACTAATGCAGCAGCTGACAAGGCTAGCTTTATTTTACCTTGATAATAGTGATTTGATATAGAGTTGAAAAGTTTAGTTGTTAATGCCTATTTAGTCATCAGAGTACATTATTGATTTGTTAACATACTAAATATTCTTTCCTGTGGGAAAATAGGCTTATTTAGGATATACCTACACCTGCATATATGCCCATAGATGCATGCTGACTGTATGCTTACCACTGAGCTAAGCACTGAGGAGGTGCAGAGAAAGCCATATTCTGGTTCCAGCAGCAACTTCTGCATGGAGCTGCTGGGAGAGGTTTCCCCCAAATCCCTGGTGACATTAAGCAACAGTAGGCAGCCTGTGGCAGAGCTGTGACATAGCAAAGAGATTTCACAGACACCAAACCCCATCTGGCATCACAGCTGGTACCTTGCTGATGAGACCTGATGCGTTACTCAGCATTCACCCCTTCCAGGAGCTAGAGGAAATGCTGAAAGCAGAGATCTTTAATGCATCAGCTCCTACAATTCCTTCTGAGATATGTCATTCCAGGTCTAATTATCTGCCATGTCATTCTCATTTTTCTCCATAAATAAATAAATATATACACAAACAAACAAACAACCTTTAGACCCATGGAATAACAAGTGATGACTTTTCTTTCAATGACTACATTTTTCCAGCTCAGTGGAAGAAAATTTGCTGTGTTCTAGTCTCTCTGCCTCATTAACTCCAGAGATCTGATAATGGTTTTAATGTAAAGGAATAATGTTAGGTTTTAAATGGGAACAAAATAAAACATGCACAGGAATAAATTAACCTGTTACATCCCCCAAATGACTACTTGCACTGACTTGGAATTTGCATAGACAGGTGCCTTACAAACAAGTACACAAACTCATGGTTCAACTCTGAATATTGAAAATGAA
>NW_020955548.1:559251-561444 GCF_003031625.1 Empidonax traillii | reverse complement strand
TTGCTGTGTTCTAGTCTCTCTGCCTCATTAACTCCAGAGATCTGATAATGGTTTTAATGTAAAGGAATAATGTTAGGTTTTAAATGGGAACAAAATAAAACATGCACAGGAATAAATTAACCTGTTACATCCCCCAAATGACTACTTGCACTGACTTGGAATTTGCATAGACAGGTGCCTTACAAACAAGTACACAAACTCATGGTTCAACTCTGAATATTGAAAATGAATGGGAAATTCGGTCCCTACAGATGGACCCTATGATGACTGTCTTATGATCTTCCTCCTTCTCACTGTGTCCTCAAATCCAGAGCAGGCCACAGTAGCTGCAGGGGTTAAAATAGGGCACAGTAGGGCTCAGTAGGGCACAAAAGCACATGTATTGCTTGGAGCATAAAGTGCAAAGGCAAGCAGAATTAAAGCTTTTCTTAAATCAGAACATTCACAGCTGTTATTTCCACTCCAACTCCTAAAGTGACTGCCAGTCAAGAAATCTCATGTTCTAACATATTCTTTGAGCCCCATTTTGAGTGTAAATATGTGTTATAAGAGCAGTCTCTTGGTTGAAGGGTGGTGACAACACATCAGCCCTTAAATGTAATGTAAGTTGTGAACCAACAAAATCTTGTTCAGTAATGTTCAAAATTAGCTTTGGAGAAGCTTCAACCACAACAAGAGTGGGCTCTCCAGTGATCAACCTAGGGATGGAAAGCCTGAGTTAAGAATTAAATCAACAGCCCACCTGAAGTGCATGTACACTAATGCACGCAGTATGGGCAACAAACAAGAGGAGCTGGAAGCCACTGTGCAGCATGAAGGCTATGATGTAGTCGCCATCACAGAAACATGGTGGGATGATTCGCATGACTGGAGTGCTGCTATGGAAGGCTACAAGTTCTTCAGAAAGAACAGGCAGGGTAGGAGAGGTGGAGGGGTGGCTTTATATGTTAGGGAGTCTCTTGACTCTGTTGAACTTGAGGTCAGCAACGATAAGGTTGAGTGCCTGTGGGTCGGAATCAGGGGGAAGACCAACAAGGCCGACATCATCATAGGTGTCTGTTACAGACCGCCCTACCAGGATGATGAAGGGGATGAATTATTCTACAAGCAGCTGGTGGATGTCTTGAAATCGTCAGCCCTTGTCCTTGTGGGTGACTTTAACCTGCCGGACATCTGCTAGGAGCTCAATACTGCAGAGAAGAGGCAGTCTAAGAGGTTCCTGGAGTGTATAGAGGACAATTTCCTTCATCAACTGGTAAATGAACCTACCAGGGGTAAGGCCCCGCTAGACCTGCTGTTTACAAACAGAGAGGGGCTGGTGGGAGACGTAGTGGTTGAAGGCTGCCTGGGAAATAGTGACCACGAAATAATAGAATTTTCAATACTCAGAGATTCAAGGCGAGCCAACAATAAAACCTCTACACTGGACATCTGGAGAGCAGATTTTGACCTATTCATAAGTCTAGTCCAGAGCATACCCTGGGAAACAACCCTTGAAAACAAGGGGGTTCAGGAGGGATGGATGTGCTTCAAGCAGGAAGTTTTGAGAGCACAGGAACAGGCCGTACCGGTGTGCCGAAAGGCAAGCTAGTGGAGAAGACAACCAGCTTGGTTAAACAGGGAGATTCTGAAGGAAATCAGGGATAAAAAGAGAGTTTACCAACTATGGAAGAAAGGGCTGACTACTTACGAAGAATTCAGGAAGACAGCTAGATCATGCAGAAAGAAAATCAGGGATGCAAAAGCACAATTTGAAGTTAAATTGGCCACTTCTGTTAGGGATAACAAAAAGTCCTTCTATAAATACATTAATAACAGAAGGAGGGGCAAAGAAAACCTCCATTCTTTGATGGACTTGGAGGGAAACATAGTTAATAGGGATGAAGAGAAGGCTGAGGTACTTAACACCTACTTTGCCTCAGTTTTTACCAGTAAGACAGGTGGCCATCAAGGCAACTGGCCTCTGGAGCTGGTAGACAGAGATAGGAAACCAAATAGCCCCTGTGTATTCCGGGAGGAAATAGTTGGTGACTTACTGAATCATCTGGATCCTCACAAGTCTATGGGACCAGACGGGATCCATCCTAGGGTAATGAGGGAGCTGGCAGAAGAGCTTGCCAAGCCGCTCTCCATCATCTTCCAACAGTCCTGGCTCACGGGGGAGGTCCCATATGATTGGAAGTTGGCAAATAT
>NW_020955548.1:478536-557661 GCF_003031625.1 Empidonax traillii | reverse complement strand
GACATGGGCTCAAGCTCTGCCAGGGGAGGTTTAGGTTAGATGTTAGGAAGAAATTCTTTACAGAGAGGGTAATCAGGCATTGGAACGGCCTACCCAGAGAGGTGGTGGATTCACCATCCCTGGAGGTTTTTAAAAAGAGATTGGATGTGACCCTTAGTTCCATGATATAGTAATTATAGAGTTGGATCAGGGATTGGACTTGATGATCTTGGAGGTCATTTCCAACCCAATCTATTCTATGATTCTATGATTCTATGATTCTATGGATTAAGGAGAGCTATGGAAGAACACAGAAGTATCTCAGAAAGGAAGAACAAAGCCACTCTAGGACATCACATAAGGATAAGTCTGAATTCCAGACAGAACAACTTAGAAGTCACGAGGTAATGGGCACAACAACACAGGAGATCTCCTCTGAACATCCGAAGACACTTTTTCACTGTGAGGGTGCCTGAGCACTGGCACAGAGAGATTGGGGAGACTTCACCCTTGGAAATATTCAGAAGTTGTCTGGACATGGTCCTGGGCAATTGGCTCTAAGAAGTGATGGCTGAGCAGGCGAACTGAACCAGATGACCTTCCAACCTCAATCATTCTATGGTTCTGAGAGACTCAGCCATCAGAACTAGAAAGGAGCTAATTTAATGATTACTAGGTAACACCACCTAATAGGTATGCATTTGCAATGCACATGAGGAACTGTTTCCCGCTGACCTTCAAGTGTAACCTTGGCTAGAGTATAACTATAGGTCATCAGCAGAACCTCAAAATTGGAAAGTTACAAGTTGTGTGTAGTAAGTGGAATTTATGAGAAACTGTCTAGCTATGTAACAGCTGGAAACACATCTCACGGATCCCCAGGAAAAAAACCAAAACCTATGTCCAAGAAATCACAAGACAACTAAGGTTTTATCCAAAACACAGTTCCTACTAAGGACTAGTGAAACAAACTTTTTTCCACTGTTCAAGCTTGGTAAAATTACCAGCTCTGCATGAAGAGCATGGCTGTCCAAATTTCTTCAAAATATTCCTGCTGTAACCTTTCAGTCATAATGAGTGCGAAAAAGAAATGATGAATGAAAAATTTTATTTGAGAGAAGATTAATTCTTTGCAGGTCTCAGAAAGGTTCAAATGAAGCAGTTTATCTGTTCATCTATTCTCCATCCTTGGCAAGATCTAAGCATACCTCACAGGGCAATGTGTTCCTGGGGGATATATGGGCAGCAGTAGAACATTTTCCACTCCTAGGGAAAGGAAAAAGTTACTGCATTTATGTGTTTTCTTCAGGATAGTATTGAGGACTTTGGAGGACATTTTGCCAGAAATCTTCTTGGAAAAAAAGACATTTGGAGGAGTAGCTTGTTGGGATTTTTCCCCAAGTGTAAGTATATGAAATACCCCATACTGAAGGCACTGTTTGGCAGTGGAAGGAGGAATTATTCTGTAAACCAAGAAAGTTTCTGGTCCCTGGTCTAAGAAAAAGCGCATGTTTTGGACACGTCTGTGTACTGGAGGCTAGCTGTGGAGTTGGACCTCTGGAGGCACCAGGAAACCAACCAAAATCATAGGCTGTGTTCACATGAGCATAAGGAACAGAGAGAAAGGCAGCAGCTGCTCAGTTTGCCATCTGGAGTCTTAGGAAGATAGGGTACACATCTGTGTTTCTGCTTATCATCATCACATGCTTTGTCCTGAAATTGCTCCAATATGTACCAGAGATGTACTGAGGTATCTCCAACTAATCCAAGTATACAGATCTGCAGTAGGTAACTTTGTGCCTCTCTTCCCTTAAAGGCAGCAAGCAGGACTTGCTTTAGAGACTGTGCACACCCCTCCCTGCTGGTGCAATTGGAACTTTAGCCCATGAGTCACCCAGCACTGCAATGTCATCTCTTGTGGTATGTAAATATGGGGAAACGATACTCATTTTAGGAGTATCCTAGTCCACCAGGCTCATTCCCAGACCTTTGCATTCATACGAGTGGGAATTCCAGGTTTGTCCCCAGATGAAATACCCAGCTCTGCAGCAGGACTCTGAGGTGCTGACAAGGCATATGGTAACTGTGGAAAGGCAACATGATGCCATGACATGTGATGCCTCTATTCCCTATCTGCAAGAACAGGAGCACCATCGGTTGCAGAAGTATCAGATTCTTCATCAGATAGAAGTGCAAGGTCTGAAACATGTTGCCAGTTCTGTGTCAAAGCAAACCATCTTTTGGAATTGAGACCTTTATATCCCTGGTATGGGTTGAAGCAGGTTTGCTGCTGATCTAGCAGCTAAGCAGTGCCTCTCTGATCTTTTCAGAACTATATCACCCACTTTTGGGAAAGCTGAGTGTATAAGAATCAACAAACCTGTGTCCTGTCTATCATGCAACTGCCCAACACAGGTTAGGTTTGAAGGTACAACACTTCTGAAGATAATACCTGTAGATGATTCAGAGCTCAGGATTTGCTAGTGACCAGTCCCAAATAATAAAACGTTCCTTTCAACTTGGTGGGGGATTTTGCCAACTTCCATGTTACTTCCCAAGAAGGCACTTCAGAGGCTTATTAGTACCTCCAAGCTATGGGAGATGTTGTCCTTGGGTCTTCATTCAGATGGTCAAATGTTTCTTTAACAGACAATCAAATTCTTCTGTTCTCCATATCACAGCATCTCAGGGAAACCCCACTTGTAGCAAAAGCTACATAAGGTTTGTAAAAACCCTAAGAAACCTGCTCTTTTACAGTTTAAGTGGTGATGTCTTCCACTCATGAAAAGTGATCCATGGGTAACTACTTCCTCTACTTTTTCAGAAAGGAAGACAGTTGGACATCAGTCTCTGAACTCCTTAGTTTGGCCATGGGTGGAGAGAGCTGCACAACCAGGAGATGACAGTCTATATTATAAACATAGACTCTGCCCTTTCCCTGCCTTGCTGTTGGTTCAGAAGTCAAGTGAATGCTTGGACCTGTCATAGCAGGAAACCATGAACCACAAGGACAAGGCACATCTCCTTTGGCATCCACTCAGAGTTTGCAGAAGAAGAAAAGCTAGACCTAGAATCATGTCCATCTTGGCTGTTCTCCAAGCATCCTGGGATTGTTAGAGACATCTAAGGATAGGTAGAGCAGTGGTGCTACATTCAAATCTGGCTCTTTCTAGTCATCAGAAGCAGAAGGCACTGTTGAACCGTCCTGCACAAGAGACAACCTGTGCAGGGCCACATACGCATCCTAGCTGGGAAATTTAACTCAGGCTCTGCCTGGAATGCTTGCTGTCTCACTGTGACTCTGGCCTTGAATAGCAATATATTGTAATGACACTTCTCATCTGTCTTCAGAAATATTCAACGCCCACTTATGGGATGTGCTGTTAAATGCAAACCAAGATTATTAGAAGTGACTACTGACACTGTGCATGGTTTTTTTTAGAGCAATTATCCTAAGGTGAATAAAGGAACTTTATTTCTTTAGGAAAAGAAAAAACAGCCACAAAATATGTATTTTTGTATTTAATGCACAGAAAGTATAATTAGAAAACTAAGCTTTAAGATTTTTGAAGATTGAAGGTTTTTGACTCCCCATGAAGGCAAATAAAAGAAAAAGAACAAACAAACTTCTGTTTAAGACTTAAAATTTTCTTAAGCAGTTAGTTAAATAGATCTGGTGAAAAATGGAAAAGGTCCTTTCAACCAGGTTGCTGAAAGGAGCTAACTCATACAAACAGAGCTTTCCTCCTGCTGCTGGATTTTTTTTCTGCAAAAAAAAAGCATATGGAGAAGGATAGGATGACAAAAACCTGCTTTATCACTTTACCAAAAAAAAAAACCAAAAAACGAACAAAACCCCCCCCCCAAAAAACAAATGAAACAAAGAACCTAAACAAACAAACAAACACAAAAAACAAACACTTGCTGTTCTCTGGAAATCAGGGTTGGTGAGTGGTGAGCAAAGGACAAAAGGAACTCCTGAAAGCCTCATTTTCCCAGTCAGCATGTGGCAGACCTTCCTAGAGGCTTCTCTTCTCAGTTTACCGTGGCAAAGGAAACAATCATTCAGCAGCTTCTGAATACCCTGGCAAAGTGAGCAGAGGAAGAGGGAACTATCAGTTATTTATGAGACATTTCTGTACAAATCTCTATTTTACTAGCTCATAATACCCCAAATTAGATGTATCCTAGAGGTAGCCAGGCACTAAATTAGAAGGAGGATCAATTTGGTATGACATAGCTTGTTCAAGTTGTATGCCAGCAGGCAACCAGTATCTCCCAGGAAAGATGTCTTCTTTCTTACAGAGAATTGGTATGAGATATACTTCTTTTCAAGTTCGTCAGCTTTTCAGAGTATGCTGGTGTTATCAAGCAGCATGCTGAAGAATCAAAAAAGTTCTCGTTCATATGGGATATAGCTGAAATATGAGATTCTCTCTCAGGGTGTTGGGGGAGCCAAAATACCAGTGCACTCAGAAGCTCAACAGATTGATGGATAATTAGTACGCTGTGGTTCAGATGTAACATTCTACTGTAGAGATCTCTAAACGTTTTTTTGGGTTTTTTTGTGTCAATGGAGAAATTATAATAGGGAAGGAGAATAGACTAAGGAGCAATATCCAGGAAGACATAAAGAAGCATCATGCCTTTTTTTACATGTATTCTTCAAGCTTTCCATAACTGGGTGGTGCTGTAAGCATAGCTCTGTGTGAAGTCCTTTGGTTCATTCTTCACTTTGTGTATTCTTCATTGGGACAAATACCATTAGATACTTGTGTGAATATAAGATACAACTTATCTTGATTGCCTCATAAGTACTCAGCCACCAATGGCTCAGTTCACTTCCAGCCAGTGGTACGAGCAGCAAGTATGCACACGTTACAGGAATCAATGCTTGGGCAATGTTGACAGATACATCTGAAAACCACATATCCACTATTAAAGGCCTCTATCTACAATATTAGCAAGTTTACCCTTCATTTGAGCAGTCTCTTGAGGTTTATATGGCTGCATAAGGATTCAAATAGGTGGAACGGCATTTTAGGTACTTGCTATTAGAGTCACGAGATTTCCTAAAAAAATTGGAGGATAAGCTTATCGAAGTTACCACAGCTACCTGGTTAGCCTTTGTTACGACTTGACCCAAAAAATGCAAAAATTCACTGATCCATTCAAGGCCTACATATTGAATTCCTTTGCTCCTAAAAAAAAAGCCCCAAAGAAGGTGAAATTGCATACAGGACAGTCAGCAGGTTTGGTGTTTGTGCTTGTGCTTATTTAATTGAAGCTAACAGCTCTGCCTGCAAGAAGTCAGCTGACAGAGATCCAGTTCTGCACAATTTACAGTTTGTGGACGTACAGATTAAAGCTGACTGCAGAGTATGCATAAGCATTATTTTTTGTGAAATCGTTTGCCCGACAGCTGCCTTCTCAAGAGGAAGAAGATATAAGCTCATTCCGGTTTACAATTGATGGAGGAAACAAGAAATCCTTTCTGGTGTTTGGGTGGAAGCCAGGCATGAATGAATGAAAATGTAGATCTACATTTTTCTCACACTGACAAAGGATGTACATCTTTTCTCTGCTTTGGTGCAGGGAACAGCCTATCATCAGCTGTTTGAAAATCAAAACAGATTTTTGAAGGAAGCTTACCATTTATTGCTTCAAGAAGCATACTAAAACCCTATCAGTAGTACAAGACTTGAAGAATCTTTCCTCAAAAATCTTCTCAAGATTTAAGAAAAGAATTTGGGAAACAGATGAACCATTTCTCTAATGAATGATTGTTCAAATTACAGTGGAATAAGAGTTAGTGGGAAAATAAATAAAGCCATTCCCACCATTTCAGAACTACCATTTTGCTAATTATGAATGTTTCGAGTTCTGTACTAAATTTAGGAGTTCTGCATGAAGTCTTAGCTCTACTGAAGTTAATGGGAGTTTCTGTCATTTCGAGGAGATTCTAAATTTAGCTAAATGAATTTTCTGCTCAGTAGTTCAGTGCCTTCTCATGGTTTTGCTGACACTAGACAAACCTACATGCCCTTGCACTAAACAATAACAGCCAGTGATTTGTTATTTCACCTTAAATGCCTGTTTGAGCCAATATTTAATTATTACTTCCCACAATCTAGTTTATTTTCATACATCTGAGAGAGGCCTTTATAGTTTGACAGCTCTGAGCATGTTCCTACAAAACTGGTTGAATACATTCAGTGCTGAATACATAAAAGTCTCAGTCATGAAGAAGTTCAGAGCCTCACAAAGCAGAGTGATCTGTAAATCATAAAACTGTGTAGTTTTGACTGTCCTATATTGACATAATGTGTCTGCTAGGAGCCTGAATATTCTTTCAAAGTCTATCAATCTAGTTTTATGCATGTTAGACCCCCCTCTTCTTGTGAAATGGGAGACTTTCAGAGATAGAAGAAGTTTGGTAATTGCCTTATTTTGCATTTCCTTCTGAATTAGGCTTGATGAAAATTGTAAGTTATGTCACAAGCTGCTATGTGTAAAAAAATCCTTCTCTGATCCTTAGAATTTTCGCTGGTGAAGTTGCAGCTAAATCGGGTAACAGAAAGCAAAGACTTGGGGATGTCCCCAAGTAACCTGCACAAAAATAGACCAGTCAGAGACACCGGTAATGACCAAACTGTAATATTTTATGATGCAGAGGTAAAGAACTAGACATGGTGTGGACAGGCTCAAGCTAATTGTATCCATCTTTTATAATATATTATTTGTTAATAGGAAAAGGCAATACAAACTTTCAACACTTAAATTCCAGGAGTGCTAGTGTTGATGAACCGCATGTCCAGGCCAAATTGTGAGAAAAGGAAAATGCAAGAGGAATTTCCTGGGTTTCTTTGAAAGCTGCAGAGAATAGTGAGTTTTCTCTGCATCCTACAAAGAATAATTGTGCAGAATATCTCAAATCAGCTCTAAATGAGATAGTCAAACAGTTTGACTCCTTTAGGAGGAAAATCAATTAGGGTCACAGATGTATCTGTAATGCTGTTGGGATTCAATCTGATTCCTTTTTAATTTGGCTTTGGATCTGGGATTTCTATTCTGTCTTTGTCACTAAAATAGCTGTGTGCCTTACCAACAGTATTCTATCTCTCCATAGCTCTGCAGATAGAAAAGGCAAAATCAATGGATGAGGCACTTGGAAACCTAGCTTTTAGTGATATTTCTAGACCTGTATGTTAATGACTGCCCCAGGAAAACATGGAAAAACAAAGTTGAAATTTTGCAAATCTGTCTTCCTGTGCAGCCATAACACATCAATGGACTCACTGTGCTCTCAGGCAGGTTGCCTTCAGGGCAGCTCCATGTGCAGGTGTGGGAGGCAGATGACTGCTCCAAGTACCATGGGCATACCAGCCTTAGTGGCAGTTATATGCATTGGTGCTTTTGAATTAATTGCCTGTGTGAACTACCTGCAGGCTGCTCCTGATGCCTAGTGAAGAGACAGGTGTAGTGTCCAGATTTTAGGCTCTATTTCCACAAAAGATAGGCTAATGTATAATAAAATAGGAACCCACTGGTTTAGGAAATACTTGAGTCTCAAATTTCAGAAAGTCAAAGAGATCTTGGAGGACATTACACATCTGTCCCTTCTGTATACTTTTCCCAGTGTTGATTATCATCAAAGAAGGATGATGGACTACACAGATTTGCAATGTGACTCAAATTTTGGTATTGTTTCCAGATTTCTTTTCCAAATACAAGGTGGAGGAACATAGAGTCTGGTGGCAATCAGACCTAGGGTTTGGCAGTATTATCCTTTCTGGTATTTGGAGATGAGTCTATAATAATATAATCTGTATGTCTTTTACATACAGGTCAGCAAAGGTGTGGGTGGTGCTTAAAGGAGTTGCATATGAGATGTTTGGCAAACATAAAATACAGAGGTGGAATTAAGGAATTAAAATTAATCTATGAATGATGTTTAGTGATTCAATCTCCATGCCATCCAGGGCTGTCAACCCTGGACCTCCTGCGCCTTCCATAAAGAGATCCAGTTGTCACAACACATTGGTCTAACCTGAGTATCCCGCCTTCCTCTCTTGAAAGACTCCATAAGAGTCAGAGTCTGTCAGCTTGGAGAGTGAAAATAATTGTCCATCATTCTCTTTAACTTGGATCTTTCTTAAATGAGGAAGCTGAGTAAAGTCCTCTCAGTTTTCCAGCTAGCAACTTTACCAAAAATATTTTATCTATCTTGATAGTCAAATGTAATCCTTCTCCCTCCCTACTCACTTATCATATAAGACAATCAGAAGGGCAAATCTTGAGATCCTACCTCATCTTAAATATCTTTATCTTATATATATCATATCAGAGAAAATGTACGGGCAATAGCAAAGGCTAAAGGCATTAAGAGTGCCTTGCCAAGAGAAGCTGTTAAGAACCCAAGGAGACATTGATATTTTTATACATTGACTCTCTTGAAAATTCAGTTTATTGACTTATTAACTGATATAGTATGCAATAGGGATGTTCTTGCTACAAGTTTTATTTAGAACTGACAGATCCCAGCAAAGCCAATTTTGGCTTTATTCTGTTCATACTGATGGAACATTTAAAATCTGTTGAGATGCTCAAATGAACTTCATGTTCAGTAATAGCTTCATTTCACAGTGGAGTTTAATGGTGGTAACACCAAACCTCATCTAGGTAAGAACCTTAAAAGATACGAGGTTTAGGTTTGCATTCAAATCTTAGGGCTTGGCCCATCACTCATTAAAAAAAATACCAGTTATGATTCAAAAAGTCACTGTGGTGAATGTGTTGGACCAGGTAATATAGAGGTGAACAATTTATGCACTCAAAAATAGAGGTCTTTTTGATTTAAACCCCTAAAAAATTTAAAAACAAACAGTCAGATATACAAAACCCCTAAATTTAAAAAGGGCATTTAAAGTCTGTTTGTTAATGAACCCTCCCAACACACAGACTCAGTATATCATTCTGAAGCCAGCTTGGAGTTCAAAAAACTCAAAATTTATGAATTTTTGACTTTATTTCTACATGTCAGAAAATATAAAACAGACAAAATATCCCATTTAAGTTATTCTACTGTTTTGTCATGGAAACAAAATGAGTTTTTGCATGTCATTAATGAAATTATATTTTTTGTTGTAAACAGAAATATTTCATCCAAAATTATTGCTGTTTATAAAGTTGAAACTAACTTTCTAAGCACAGTGTAGGAAAGCTATAAAAACTCCTGGTGGGAAACAGCTTCACCAGAACAGATATTATCTTAGCTGCTGGAGTATGCTGTAAAATGCCTAGGTCTTAGCTCCCCATAAATCTGAAAAGAAACTTTTAAGCTCTGTTGTTCCTTTCATTTGGCCTTTCCACTGTTTGTTTTATCCTGTTACGGACTTAGGCAGATACCACTGTGAACATCACTCAAAAGACTGAGCAGTAAGAGCCTCACCCCCAAAATGTGCCAAGAAATATTTATAATCTTGCAAGACTGGGATGTAACCAGACTCACACTTTTTCTTACTGAAGCTTTAACTGGACCTGGAAAACCACATTTCACCAAAATACTGAGGTGTGGTTGTTCATAGCATGTCTGTGGTAAACACAGAATCCAAAACCAAACTTACTGCATGAAGAGAAGTGTCCATGACATCAAGAACAGTTATTAAAGACTCAAGTGGGGAGTAAAAAGCTTCAGCTGAGGCTTGGAGTTTATGCAAAGAAAAGAGGTTTTCTGCAGTCTGTTAAAGTTCTTTAACAGGATCGAAGTAGAAGACACACTGAATTTCCATAAACCACACAACTTTGGTAAGTGTTGTGAATGCTCAGGATACTCCCTGATAAGTCCCAAGCTGTGCAGGTTGAAATAAAGAACTGAGGGCAAAAACACAGAACAGAAAAAGCACATTGCTACTGTGCCTGTTTATTGTTTGGAGCAAGAATTTGTGTATAGAATGAAAGAGAAGGATTTTAGGATGCTCTACGGGAAATGTTTTCATTCCTGACTTCTATTATTGTCACTTATATTGAGATTGCAAAGACAAAGGAGCAGATTTGGACTCTGTGAACATGAGATTAAGAGTAAATTGGATTAATAACTTCCTAGGAAAACTGATCCTTTTCTCTATGCAATTTATGGTTGCCCAACATCCATTGTTATATCACTTAGATGTAGTTTCCTGGCCTGGCAGGCTTATTATGTATTTGACATACTTTTTGGAGATGTCCAAATGGCTGAAATTATTGACTTGTCTTAAGCTTACACTGAAGGACAAGGCGACCTTCAGTAAACACTCTCTTCATCGAGTTGGATGAAGGGCACTAGTTTATCCTCTATCAAGAGGCCCCTGAAGCCAGTGTAGCAAGGACCTGAATCAGAAGGCCTCAATTGCTGACAAGAGGCAGATTCCATTTCAGGGTGCTGTAGACTATGTGATATCCAGCTTGGCAATAGTCTGCGCTGTCAGAAACAATGCAGTTTCTTTATTTTGACTTTGCTGAACACTGTCTGTCATTACTGCCTAGGGAGCCCCATGACTACGCAAGGAGCCTCTCTGCTTCATGGCCACTGTAAGCTCTCCAGTTTATGCTAAACACTTATATTACATAGCTGTAGAGGGCAGCCTGAATCCAGCTCCTATTCCTCTTCATTGCATAAAGAAACCAGGTCTGGCAGCATTGACTGTCAGGTGCCCTTGAATACAAGATACCACATGGACACCTAAATCTTCAGTATATCTGAGCAAAGACCCAAATTTATGTCTTCCAGAGAGCCCTGTGCTAACTATGATAAGTGTATCACTGCTGTTAAGATAGTCTGGTCTCTAATACTTTCTGGTTTTGGTCTTTATATTGAAACTGTCAACAAAAGAACTAATTATAATGTCAGATGTTTCTCTCCATCAGGAAGGAAAAAAGGAGCATTTAACACTGCTCTGCAACTTCTCGAAGACAGAAATGTGTGTTTGTGGTCCATCTGGATCAGATTTGATTTGCCCTAAAAGAAAAGCATTCAAAATCCTAATTACAAGACTCAGACTGCATGAAAACGAGGTCCATTTTACACCAGCAGGATTGTTTGGAGCCTTGCAGAAGTGAAAAGGAGGAAGAGGGGTTTGAAGACTAAGCTAAAAGCAGAGATCACATATACAAATAAATACAAGAAGGACATAGGATAAAATAAATAAAATTAAAGAAAATTAAAAAAAATCACCTGGATTCTCTTTACTTTTTCATATTTTCAATAACTCTTATTTATTAATTAAAACTGAAAGGACATTGAAAGAAAACTGATGGAAAGGATTATTCTTCCTAAATGAAGAATCCTCTTCTATTACCTTCCAGGAAAATATTCGATTTATGATATGTCTATTTGTTTCTGTTTATAAGAGAAGTTTTATGCTGTGCATATCAACATTATATCAGGGTCAGCCAGGACATGAGCTAATTTGATTTGCAAACTGTACTCCTGCTAGGCTCGGACCTGAAGCACGTGGGCTTTGTCCTCCAGGTCCAAGATCACAGTCCTTCTCTTCTATAAGCTTCAGCTTCCCTTAAATCTTATCAGTTCAGTTGTGCAGCAGTTTTGTGAGACAGACAATAACCCCATACAGACCTAGAATACTATACATGTAATCTCAGCATTTCAGGCTGGAAGACTTGAAGTGACCTGAACTTAGACAGAGAAAATACTTTGCTTTAGCCCTCGCTCAAAAGTATGCACCGTACTCTAGGCAAATTACTTCATCATTTTAGGCAAGTAAGCAGGTTAGAAAGTAAGACCTACAGATTTAGCATCCAAGGAGCTACTTGAAGTTCCATTATGTCAGTAAATAACAGGAGCTTAAGATAATTACTGCCTTTGCATTCCTGCTTTGGGGAAAAAAAAATTAAAAATTACATATAGCACTTGGGGACCAGAATCAAAGATTTTCATTATTAAAAAAAAGAACTGGACTAATTTTACTAGGAAGAGAAATGATATAGCTTTGACCACTGACCAAAATGCCCTCTACTGTTGCACAACCTTGCATATGTAATGCCTCCGTCCTACTCTTTTCACATCCCATGACTCTGGTGACAGTGCTAACCTAAACTTTGGATATTGCACTATGCCTACAGTGTCTGTAACTGCTCTGTTACTACTGCAGCTGTTTTTTCCCCCTGAAAAGAGACATCAGGGCAGGGAGACAAAATGCAAACACATCAGTTTCCTGTACATAAACCTTGAAAACTTTTTTAGCAGTGCAGCATGAAACTTTGTGTTAGAAGGTGAGATGGAAATCAGCCTTAGCTGTGAAGATTAAAAGCAATCAGAGAGCTATCTCTTCCAACAGCTGTTGGAGTCCCAAAATCTTACATCAAGAAGGGGCATAAATAACTTGGTACTCAGCTTCCCTATCTCATTGTGCTGATTTACTTTCAGGATGTAACAATTATTTTATGCTGGGTGAATGTGTGCAGATTGTGGAAGTATTTCACTCACAAATCCCTTACTAAGACATTGCACTTCCCAGCGTATTGCCTCACCCTGCATCCCATCCTGATTACACATGCTTCAGCTTGAGAACAAATCTGGAGGCAAGAAAGGGAGTTGAAGCTTGTATTTTTCTCATTGATACTGCATCTAAACAAGTCATCCCTTTTAGTGTGAAACTCCTGCTGAAGAGAGACTAATGAGTGGGTAAGGAATAGAGATCTAGTTATGCTGGCTGGATGCATAAATTCATGTTCTCTGTTTCTAAGCACATTGCATTTGTTGATTCAGCTCTTTTTCTATTAGTCCGAAGTAGTCTTAATCGCCTTATGATTTGTTTCTTAATAATAATTTAGGAAATCATGTATCATTTACACTCTTCGATTGTACATAAGATTCCAAACATAACTCCCAGTGCATGTGTAATTTCCAGTCATCTCCAACTCATCCCTTTTTTCATGCCTATGCTAAACCTTGTTTTAGCTATGTCAGTGTCTACATTCTGAACATCTGGGAGGAGGACCCTTTTGTAATATCATGTCAACTTTCTAAGCCTTCAGAAAGAACTTCAGTACTCAGCAAACTCCAGTTCAAGAAGCTTAGATGAGATGTCACTGAATTTCTATAAATATGTATTATGATATAATAGCTTTATGAAGCCTCATCTGGGCAATACTCCCAGTTGGTTCTGAAGTCTGCATCACACTGAAGCCGATGTTCATTCCTTTTCTGGAAGAGCTTCATGCCACACAGATTTCATCTCTGTCTAGCTCCACTATACCATACCTCTATTCCAGGACATGCATGGCTCCTTCTTCAGCAAACTTTGTTGAGTTAATGAACACAGAGAAGTGGTCCTTCCATGAGAGAGGAAGAGGGGTCAAAGCAATGGAGGGGAAGAGGGGTCAAAGTAAGGGCTCAGCTGTGTTTCTTAATGCCTTGCAAGTGGTGCGCTGCCCATGCGCATCCTCGGTAAGGATCAAGGTCTGCCTGTGCTAACAACAGCGTGGAAAACTTCTGAAGAGGATGGTAGCCTCACATGCACTTCTTAGTCCCTGTGAGTCGTGCAGGTGACACAGCAGATGAGCTACTCAGGCAGATTTGCTGGAAAATGAGGTAACAGGAAACAAGCAGATCATGGTGTGCTTGCTGCTTTGGCAAAGCCAGATGTCCCTGCAGCTTCAACCCCCTTTTTGGCCTCCTACTCACCCTCTCTGGCATCAGCCTTTGTCTTTTTTCTGAAGGAATTCTTCCACCTTTCTCTTATGTTTAGATCACAATTCCCATTTCACATCTGCAAATACCCTCCGGACAGCTGAGTTTAACACACATAAAGTGCTCCATGAAACTGTTCCCAGCAACAAATTCAGCAGTTCAACCACTCTTCCAAAACCAAACCACTATTTCTACAGAAACAGGAACACAATTTATTACACCAGGAGCAGAGTGCATGTTATTTAAAGCTTTACCACCCATCTTCTAACAGACTGAGGGATGCATTGCTCTCCAGCCAGCTAGGTTTACACTACAGTTATACAATTTCTCCATCACCAAACAGCCTGTGGCCATGATGCTAAAATTCCTTAGGCTCCAAGACAAACTGTGTATGGGCAATAGTCTCTCGTTTGAACTAACCCTCAGATTTCTTGGAAATTGTGTGGAAGAGTACCAGCTAGGCTGGGTTGAGCTGGGGACAGATTAGGAGTCTATCATAGTATATACTGAAATTCTACTGTGTAGTGACATTTCCTGACACTGTTTGACAGAGCAGACACTCCAGGGAGCTCTGTTCGCTGCTGGCCAATGGAAGAACGATTCTTTAGAGGTCCATGGGGAGGATGTGCGGCTGCAGTGTGTGTCTTACCCAGCTGTAAGACTGGGAATTCTTCCTTTCCTGTGAAATTCTTCCTGTTTTCCTATGTCTGTCCTCCCAGAGACTGTTTGTGTGGAGAGACAATCTGGATCTAAACAGTTAGATTTGAAATTTGTTCAACCATATTTGTCTATCAGAACAGGAGGAATAATTGTCTTGTCCACTCACTCCTGATGTTGAGGAATCCATCTCCATGTCTCATGAGGTTTTCATGAACGTATGAATGAAGAAAGATGGTACTTGCAAGGAAGCATTTACCCAGTGAAGGTGTGTGTTTCCCTGCTAATGTTCCCATAGAAATGGGCCATGTCAGATCTACACAATGAATATGAAAAGGTGTGTATTTAAGATCACGAGCTCACTGCCTTGACAGAAGTTTGATAAAACCCCATGAGCTGCTCCCTCCCACCACACACTTGTGGGGGGTTTCATGCCTGTAAAAGTCTATTTCCATTAACCTGTCACATATGACAGTTCATCACAGCATCCCACAGCCAGGCAGCAGAAAATTCTGCAGAGCTGAAGATGCAAGACACTTGATCCTCCAAGACACTGCTCATAATTTCAAGCGAATTTAACAATCAGAAGTAAATGGCGGAGACAACTGTCATCTTGCACTTATCCTCTGAGAATTCACTTCAGGGTCAGCTCCCTGTATAGGAAGATCTACCAGTTCCCATCAGCCCTGGTGCAGTAAGAGCCAGATCTGAGCTAAGAGGTTGGTTACAGCTCTGAACTCCAGCTGTCAGATTCAGGGCCAGCTATGGCCATGGAGTTTGTAATATCAGTGTCCATCCACATGGAAAGGAACATCTCATAGAAGCTAAAATCCAAGCATCATCTTGTGCCAGTTTTAAGTACTTCTAGAAAGAATTGGGTGTGAACTAGTTATTAAGGGACAAAAGTATGTTATATACACACATATATATTTAAAGGGGAAGAAACACACAGCTTGATTCTGCTTAACTGATCTCCACCTGCCTCCCTTGAATTTCTCACATGGTGGTGTTGAAGTAGATATTTGTTGTCAGTCCTCATTAGAGGGATGTACCAGCTCGTACATGGCAACCATGTAATTGTCTAGAGGAGTATACTTGCTCCTGCTCCTTCTCTGCAACCAAATTGCTAATGAACTCACTCCTTATCCAGTTACAGAGCTCCACACAGAAAGCTGGGAGGTGTTTATGGCTCCAAAGGCTCATAAATGAGAATGGTAAAATTATTCCTGCTGACTGCGCAGCAGGGAACTGAGGATACCACTCGCTCTAATACTACTGTCCAGACACCTCATGCTTCCAAGTTAAAGAGCAAACCATCTAATTGCAGCAATACACATGTCCAAGATAAAGCATTATATCCCTTAAAAGGATTTTCCAGTACCTTGTGTACTCAGCAAGAAGCAATTTACATGCACTCACAATGTTCCTGTATTGCTTTTGTTTTTTAAGCAGATTCCTGCTGTTTCAACAGCTTTTTTTCTGCTTGATGGTGTCATCTTTACTGTTCCAATTCTACTTTTTCGGAGGGATGTGGGGAGATCTTGTGCTTTTTAACTTTCTAACTTTTCTGAAATGGGATGCACAATAAATGAAGTTTGAAACGTGAATTTCTGAATGCCACTTCTCAGACTGAGAATTTTACAGATCCACCAAGATAACTATAGTTTTACTTAAAAATTCAGGAGCCCAGGTCTCATGTTGAGCAATGTTCCTGACTTAGAGTGTCTATGTTTTCTAAAAGGAAGACAAATACTGCAGTAGAGCACAAATGAAGAGCACTCTCCTTGTACGTTTGTAGAGGCTGGACACCATTAATTAAAAATCATGCAGAACTGATTTATGTTTCGCACCAGTGCAGCTGCTGCAATGTGAAAAAAATTACCATATTTTTCAAACCTTTCTGGAGCTAAACAAGATCAATTATATCACGAGGCAGCAAAATAAATTTTAAGCTCTGAAATGCCTTAAACTTATTTGTAACACCTCAAGGTTGGCACTAAACAGAGCTAACCAGGATTAAGCTGGTTGACCAGAAGTCTTTGAATCATAGAATCATGGAATACTTTGGGTATGACAGGGCTGACCAACCTGGTCTTAAATTATTACAGTGACTGGGCATCTACCACCTGTTTGGACAACGTCTTTCAGTGGTTCACCACCCTCATTATAAAAAATTTCTTCTTTATCCAGCCTAAAAATACCCTCTTTTAGTTTAAAACCATTACCCCTTGTCCTATATCAACAGACCCTACTAAAAGTTTGTCCCCATCTTTCTTACAGGCTCCCTTTAAGTACTTGAAGGCCACAACAAAGTTTCCCCAGAGCCTACCCTTCTCCAGGCTGAACAGTCCCAGCTCTCAGTTTTTCCTTGCAATAAAGGTGCTCCATCCTTCTCATCACCTTATGATAACCAGATCTCCTCTGGTCTCACTCCATCAGGTTTAAGCCTTTGCTGTGCTGAGGACTCCAGAGCTGGACACAGTAATCTAGGTGGGCACAAGGGCAGAGTAAAGAAGCAGCATCATTTCCCTTGACCTGCCACCCACACTTTTTTTAATGCAGCCCAGAACACAGCTGGTTTTCTGGGCTGTGAGTGCACTTTGCTGGCTCATGTTCAGCTTTTAATCCACCAGTATCCCACAGTCCTCCTCCTCAGGTCTGCTTGCAATGCCTTCATCCTCCAGCTTGTAGTATACCAAGAGTTGCCCTGACCCAGATGCAGGACCCGGAACGTGGCCTTGTTGAACCTCATGAAGGCTTTGGTAAAGCCATGCTTTGACTAGCACTTTGTTTGTAATCAGTTCTTTGTATTTAAGAAGACATCCTATTGCTATGAAGAAGTAAAAAAAAAAAAATTGTTCTGTCTGTTAGTTGTCTTCAAACTGTGGTCTTTTAAACTGTTTCTCATGGAAGAGGTGACCCTGTACACTTTTTTCCCCTTCTTTAGTCTACTGATAAACTGGATGGCTGCTAGAAACATAGAGTACATCTGCTAGGGAGGTAGTGAACAGAGCTGTCCATCATTTTCATTAAATCCTTTATGTCTGTCTATCTATCTATCTATCTATCTATCTATCTATCCCCATATATATTTTTCCATATATTTACCTCCATATATACATATCCAGTAATTTTGCAGTCTGCACCGAGGTCTTCCACTTTGATGTTGCCTTAATGTTGACAAGGTCATGCTGACACTGAGTTCAGTGGCAGCAGAGGATATATTTGCATAACTACTTCCTTCGAAGGAAACTGTTTGCAGTGTGACTAATGAACTGTAATGTATTGAGCTTATATGCATTGTGTGGAATACTTCCTTGGAAGTATTCATGGCTAGATTGGATAGGGCTTTGAGCAACCTGATCTTGTGGATGGCATCCTTGTCCATGATGTGGAGGTTGGAACTAGATGATCTTTCAAGTCCCTTCCAACCAAGCCTTTCTATGATTCTATGTATATATATATATATATATATATATATATATATATATATATATAATGATTTTAAAAGTCACCTCGTTCTACATGGCATCTGGAATAGAGCTCAGGCTCTTCATATTAAAAACTCAGCCAGCTGAAGTAATAGGTCTTCATCCAGAATAAGGAAGTTACACACATGAAACCTCCTGAAAAGACACATTTACACAGTGTTAGCAATCAAATGAAGAAATTTGAATGAAGGACTTTTGCATTGCTTTTAGAGTCTCTTTAAGAGCATTAGAAATTCTGGGCTCAGTTTTCCCAAACAGCTTGGACAAAACCTCCAAATCTTATATTCCAATTCATAAAACAGCATCTGAAGGACATCCCTCATAATGGCTTTTTCTTGCAACAAGGTGTCCCATTCTTCAGCAATATGCTTCAAAGTTATTGCTTTAGGGCATGTATTTTAATGGCTTCAGGATGTGTAAAAGATTTGGGTTTTTCCTCACATAACAAAAGGATGTTTGAATATGGTAAATTAACTTCTGTCTCTAGTCCTCTGTTGCCCTTCTGTTGAGATTAAAATATATGATGCACACTGATGGTGCTTGACTGTTGTCGTCGATCATTCAATTATTTTCCTTCCTCACTTCCAGTTACTTGTACAGGATGAACCAAACCCAGCTGTTACTGAACTACTTGCAATTAAAATAAAAAAAAATGTGAGAGAATGACTGACATAATAGCTGACGTACAGACTGTGGTATGTCCAGAAACCTTCTTACCTGTCGTTTGTCTGTCATCCTTTGAGATGGTCCTCCTAATCCAGCAAAGAATAAGGTAAAAATAACAGGACTGGAAAAGATCTGGACACTGAGTCCTTCCTTTTTCCACTTGAGGCAAATGCCACATGAACTCTTTACTGCCCTACTGAGACCTGAACCTGTTCTATTGCACCATGGTCAGACATCAGGCACTGTCTCACAGAGCCACCATCTCTCCCTTGCAATAATCAAACGCCAAGTTTAAAGTTCACAGGGACAGAAAGATAATTTCCCAGTGGACTAAAAGATTACAAAGGCATCATGTTGCTTTTGCTACTCAAAAGCCAGAATTTGCCAGGCTAATAAAGAAACCTGGTGCATTTACTTCTCCTCAGAATAAAAGTATCAAATACTAGGTCAAACTGCAGGAAGAAGTAAGTGCATTAATGAGGCCAGCAATAGCTTTACACTCAGAGTAGGAAAAATCCAAGGGAGGTAGTGGCATTGTTGAAGAGGAAATTACATTTCCTCATCTGAATAAGATGGTGAATTCAGTGGGTGTCTGATTGTTGAAGAACTGCAGAGGACTCTTTGCTGGATTTGCTGCAACTTGTGATAGCCTTGGACAGTGAGGACCTGAGAGCCCTCCCATCTGACTTCTGCCAAATGTCCCACACCAGGAGTACAGTCAAAACATGTGGGCTCCAAACACAGCAGGTAGATGACGAAAAATTACTCTCCATTCAAATTTGTTTGAAGATCTGCTCAGCCAGATGTGTTAGAAATCTTCTGAGGTTTCTGATAATTAATGGTATGCTCTGAAAAATACCTGGAAATGTTTGCAGACACACAGTCAAAGTCGGGTTTTTCAAACAGCTTCCGGCAGGCCAGGGTCTGCTCAGGGCTGGGGGATTTGGGGGCTCTGCACAGGGGTGGCAGAGCAGGGCCAGGCAGCCCGCACTCACCCCAGTGCCCCTACCAGGGAGCAGGGCAGCCGGGGCAGTCCCAGATCCATCCAGGCATCAGGAACCTCTCTGGGTATGGGCACAGGCTAACCTGTCCTCCAGCAACATTTGGGAAGTTACCAGAAGAACAATGAGATCTGTGAACACCATCACCTTTCCCTATCCTCCATTCCTTTCTAAATGGCCAGGCCAAGCCCTGACTGCTGCTCCCCGGGATGAGAAATGCTATGTGTTAGGAAACACTGCAGGAAACCCTTCAGATGAGAGAAGGTGGGGTGGAAAGCATCACTCAGTGGACTCTACCATCGAGTCTTGCTCTCTCAACCTCTTCATGCAGCTGAATTGCTAAAGGAGCAGCAACTCACAGCTGGATTGAATAAGCTCCTTGAGGACCCAAGACAGGCAAAGAGACCTTCACAGAGCTGGTTTTTACCGAGTTAAGCTGAGGAGAGGGTGGGGTGGATGTCTAAAGCAGAGTGATGAGAGATACTCATTGGTGAAGAGGATGGATGTTAAATGGCTTATTTACAATATCATTTCCTCTTGATTTGTAGATACTATCAATATTTTTGCATGTGTGATATGCTTCTCTATTTCCCTCAAATTATGTCCATTTTCTGTGCTTTAATAAACAGATTTCCTACAAATAGAGAGAGCAGGGGAATGATCTGCCTGCACAGGGCATTGTTCTGTGATTTGGGGCCGAACCTTGCTCAGTCACGTGTGAAAAGCAGTCCTAGATACACTGAAACTGGCTCTTTTTGCTGCTATTAATTACCTGGCAGAGAGTTTATAATTGTCCTGGGATGTTTGCTCTGACAAAGTTTGATTCTGGACAAGCCTGTGAACTCCGGTAACTGAGTATTCAAAAGAGCATCAGGGTCATTAATTGATTCTCCTATGGGGCTGCACCAATCTTTTTCTCTACTCTTAGACCGGCAGTAGTAAAACTAAGATTTGTTACAGAGGTAAAAGGAATTTTAGCAGGCAATCTTGCTGAATCCTTTAAGGAAAGACAAAGTGGCACAACACAATTGAATGCCCCAGTTAAACTCAGCATAATATCATCAATCGACAATATAAAAAGCAAATGCTAGAAGTTCCTCATCTAAAAAGATCGTTCTGCCATGAATACTCACATTTTAGAGATGACCAGAGCTGTGATGTAGGTGCCTCTTTTATCTTCTCTGCAGTTTAGAAACTAATTCATTGAGCTTTTTTTCTGGCAAAATAACAGTAGCAGAAATAATGCAACGTGAAACTAGCCCTTGGTCTAGGAGAAATTCAACTTTTGGATATAAATAGCAGCAACACCTGCCTAACCTAAATGCTCATTTTACTTTAAACTAGTTTAATTTAAGCAATAGAAGTTAAACTTACTTTTAATGGGCAGCAGCTGTTCATTAAATTTATAATGACATTTGGGTACCCTGGTGATAGACATTGAGAAATATCATATACATAGAGACAGAAATTCATTAGTAGCACTACCGAGATGGCTTGAAAATGAAATTAACTTGAAAAGAGACACTTGTTTCTCCATCTACAGTTTGAAAACTAGACTATTTTCTAAGGCATGTAAGTATATCTCAGAATGGTATTAGACAAGCCCATAGAAAGTCTGAAGAATTCTCCTTGTGAAGACATGCACACATTTAGGATTTTTCTAACAAATGATCCTGATACTACTGCTACAGAAGTCTAGATTGGTTTTGCTTTCAATGATATACAGATATACAGAGATACAAATCTAGTATGGAGATGCATATTATTTCCACCAAGGAAATAGTGAGTGCATTAGAGTTTATGCACACTAGAGTATATTCCTGTCAGGGAACTGCTTATTCCTAATTATTCCCTGCTCTGTCCTTCTGATGCCAGGTGAAATAATTTTAACAACCTCAGTAGACTAAAGGTTATGGACACATTATGGACTTCAATAGAAAATAAATAATGAACTCTAGTAAACAAATAGCTTTAGTCTTTTATCATTATGAATGCAGTCTTCTGGTCCATTTATTACACATTAAAATCCATCTCCAACTTCTTATCTTGAGCCTCTTCCTCATGTCGACTCCATTTTTACTCTCTAAAAGTAGTACTGCTAGGATCTACCTGTACCATGTTACCTATACAAATAAGGCGCATGCTTTACAGTCTGGAGAACTCAGCAGGGGATCAGGACTAAAAATGTTATTCCTGCTTGCATGTCATCAGCATTAATAAGGTAACCAAGGTCAAATAAGGTTGCATGTAAGGACCCCATGGCATTTCAAGTAGTCTGCAGTGGCAGTGACACCTTTGCAACCTTTTTTAATCAGGGGGATTACCAAATGTTATTCTTTGCATTTCATTAAGCAAGTCTGTTAACTAAACATAGGAATGGACTAGAACATGACTGGATTAGGAAAAAACATGTGAAGTGACACACAAAGCTAAACAGAAGCTTTGCTAGCTTGGTTCAGCAAGGGTGGAAGAAACACATTGTCACTCCCTCCTGTAGATATAGCCCTGATGATACAGCCTACATCTCTATTATCTAATTGTGTAGATCAGTAGGAGCAGTTTTATAAAAGGAAAAAGTTTAAGAACCCAGCTTCTACATAGCACCCGTCACTGGGTTTTGTTTTGCCTTTTTCTTCAGAGCAGCTTTAGTCCAGTCCCACAGACTAAAGACTTATTTGTAGCTTCAATGCATTAGCTCCATTATTAGTAAGCATTTTCCCCTCTAGTTTCATGTAAAAATAATCCAGTTCATGTCTTCAAAAACTGTTTCACGATAGGAACAAAAGCATGGTAATCGTGAGCAGAGGTGTTTGTTTCAAAACACACTTCTGAACCAAAATAGTGCATTAAAGTACATGAAAAAACATATAAAAGCCGATTTTTTTATGTATAGAAGAGACAGCTCACACCAGAGGTGCTCTGAGCAGGACTGCATTTGAATAGCTCTGGTGAATTAGAAGCATTAAACCCTCACACAGTTCTCTCTGTGCATTTCTCGTTTTTTCTCTTGAATAAGTTCTAGTGTGGCAGGAAACTCATTAGCAAATTCTTTGCTGAAAGTAATGCTTATGTAAGTAGAAGACAAGCACATTAACAGAAGAATGCTTTGATTATTTGCTGTTCATTAATGGTACACCTCTGTGACTGTATAGTAAGTTCTCTTTTGAAGACAACTACAAAAATTATACACAGCTGCATTTCTCAAGAACCTAGTGTTCTGAGAACATTTAATCACCTCAAACAAATGTGTGGTATTGTTTATGTCAGGTCCCCATTTAAACTCGGTAGCTCGCAGTTGCAGGAGGACTTGCAATCTGAGGTCCCAGAGGGCTTCTTCCGAGAAAGCTATAATTGCAGAGCCATAAAATGTCTTCCTGGTGTTAAAAGGTGTCGGGGTTTGTATGTCCTTTCACCCATGAATCAGAGGTAGAGAACATAAATCAGCTTTTCCACAGAAAACTTACAGGAATTACTTTTTCCAGCAGGTCAACTGGGACACTTACTATGATGAACCTTAATCTGGATCGTGTTTCCTTAGCATCCAATGTCATTGTAAATCCAAAACTTTGACCCTATTTCCTTTAATAATATGCATCTTTTGATGACCTTTGTCAGAATACCTGGCTAGAATGACTGCTAAACTGGAGACATCTTTCTTCCTATCAGAATAACAGATGGGATTTATTGTGAGGAAAAAACCAATTGAGTAGCTTTGCATTTTTTTTTTTTCCCAGGGAAAGAAAGAGTTTAAATGGGGGATTTATTTCTGTACTGCATCTGTGCACTTCTCCATTTTAAGGGTTATTGTGGTGATGAAGACATCATCAGTGTTTTGACAACATATACTAGCTACAGGTGCTATATCACTCTCAGTAAAAATAGCTATACTAGCAACAACACTATGCCAAGCTGGTACTAGGCAGTTATATGTGGCAAACATATCCTACTACTATATAGGGTATTCTTCACTGCAGTGCTACCATGTGCTGTAATAAAAAGGTCTCTTTCATTCACTTATTGTTTCTGGGGGTAAAACAAAGGAGTCCTATGCACTGTATGTATTTCTAGGTTTCTATAGAGCTTTATGATACTTAGGACAAGAGCACTTCTATAAATATAAGTAGGTTTATTCTCTATTTCTCCACAGTTTGTCATCTGCTTATTTTTTTTTCTGTAGGTTTGCCCAGAATATGATTTTTCACTTTGTTTTGGCTAAGCCTGGTCTGCTCAAAAAACTGCTCCTAAGTTACACTCAACTGCTGAGCGAAGATTGGCTGGAGTGACTTACCAGTTAATAATTGTTTAAAAGGAAATGGCTTTTCCTCCCAGACATCTTCTGACTTTGCTAGTCTCTAACACCAGGTAAGTGAGAGTTGCAGTGGTCTTCTGTCACTGCTTCTATTCCTGCTTGTGCTGGAACAGAGGATGTAGAGACTACTGACCAGCAAAAAGACACCAGAAACACAGCACAGCTCTTGCTTAGTAAGGAGAACAAAGAGCCTTATTTCAGTGTAACAGCACATCTGCCAAAAATCTGCACAGCACAGTTACAAACACAAATGAGTACTTTGTGATCACACTCAAGTAATGGCAAACTTCAACCAAACAATTTGAGTGAGTAGGTAGCTTTCCAAACACCTTCCTGGCTTTCATCCCAGGGCACAATGATATGCACAAATCAAGCAGCTCAATAGCATTACCCTAGGGAAATGTGTCCCCAGAGTCCGATGTTCTCTCTTCCTTCTCTAGTACCCCCAAAATTACTCCTATTAAAACCACAGCTTGTTACAGAAATAAAAACAGCTAGAGGATTTTTGTCCTTAAATTTTCACCATAAAAAAAAGAAGGAAAAAATTTAAAGGCATGGCACACGGAGAAAGTTAATAGGAACATCATGGAGCTCTGTCAAATGTTCCTTCCTGACCTGCTGTTAAATCAAATTATTTGTTTTGTTTCTTTCTCAATAGACAGAAAAGATCTGAATGCCTTCAGGTTTGAACCTGCTGCCCTCTAGGCCTCTGATCTGGGGAAGGAGACTGCCTGGCTTACAGAGGCTGGAAATAGTGCAGCATTTCTAAAGAGATAGGCAAAAACTGATAATCAGGAGGGAAGGTATCTAAGTCAGCAAAGCAGAAAAGCCAAAAAAGTTGTCTTAAAAGCCTCCCTATTTGCAACTTTTAGCTCAAAATCTTTCCCCACACAGCTAAGCACTGACACAGCAAAATGAAGGTGGCCTTTCAGGCATCAGTGTTGTACCAGGCAATTTTCTTCTGATGTAGGTGTTACACTGGGTGAGTTTAATGATGAGCTGGTGACACGATAATCCTGAATTTTGCTCCGAGTTAATTTTTTTCCTGAACTGATCATGACACAGCCCTTTCATTCAAAGTTTTGATGGCGATATGCTTCCTCTGTTGGTATCTGCAGCTATCTGAGATGCAGAGATCTGCATTTAGCTTCTGCTTTTTTCCTAATGGGGTTGAACTCTGATCATGAGAGGGCCCTGTCTGTGCATCCTTTGTGGGCTGCAAAAAAGTCATCTCCTCCCTTTAAAGCTGCTGTAAAAGCTATATAATTCTTCATAGAAGATGGGAACAAACCTTTTCTCTGTTGTGGCTGAGGATGCTTATACGAGAGATAAGACACCTGAGTGCTACTATGGGGTTTATATAAAATAATTTTCAATAAAAGATTACCACAGATAACCTAAGGATATAATTTTTACAACTGATCAGGAACTGAAAAAGGGTTTCACATTTAGTAATTAATGCAAATGAAACCATTTTGTCTCAGTGGGACCACATCAGTGGAGCACTCCACACTGGCTGCTGTAGCTTACCCATCTTCTGTGGTCCCATCTGGAGTCACAGAAACAGTTCAGGTTTCTCTGTATAGCACTGGACTGTACAACATTAACATGTCCATTACTTCTGCATAAAGGGGACTAGCTCAGAAGAGTTTTGTTTTCCACCTGAGCCATCTCACTGACACTAATAAAGTCCTGCCAGCTGACATCCCATGCCCTTGCAATGAAAAGCAGGTGTGCTTCAGCGGGAGTGAGACCTAAAGTCAGGGTATTTTTCCTCCGAGAAAATGTTACAGGAATAGTCATGAGTCTTTTGACTCTACAGCCTGCAGTCAGACAAGTTCATTACCTTAAAAACATACCATAATTTCCAGAAGAATACAGTGCAATTTTCCAGAGGTCTCAAGAATTATTAGGGACTGCACAGTTCTGAAAACAGACTGTGCTTTCAAGTAAGGTTTCTTGTAACCTTGCATATTACAGACCAACCTAGCTTAGCATGTCATGCAAAAACAAGATGGACTTTACAAAAAAAAAAGTCTTGTCAGCCCTTGCAGTTTTCCCACTACATTACTTTATTCCATTCAAAAGAGAGTGACCTTTTTTCTTTTTTACTGGTCTTTCATTCTTACTATATTGCACAACTGAAAGATCTGACATCCTTAGGTTCTCAGGTATTCATTTTCACCAAATTACTCTAAGAAAGAGAATTCATGAATGGGAAACTGAAGCACTAGAGATCCAAAGAGCTCCCAGAGCCTTTCAGGGAGTCAGTTCAGGGAGCACTGAGCTCAGACCTCCTCAGTCTAAGAGCAGGACCTCAGCTATTCAATCATCCTTTCTTTCAATAGCACCATTTACCTGTACGGAGATCACTTTCACATGATAAATCTTTTTTATTTCAAAAATACTTATATTTTCAGTGTGTGTTAATTCATAACAAGAGAAACATAATGTTTTTACTGAATTATTTTCATTCTCTATCAGTTATTTATGAATACCAGAGCTGTCACTCCTTATTCAATAAAACAGGTATGCAATAATTTGAATTAATGCAAATAAGGACCATTGATTCCTCTGACTCCTTTAATTCATTAGCCAGGCTGATTAGTTTTTTAGATAAAGTTGAAGAGAAAAAATATACCCAAGGTGAATTTTGAAACAACTGTGTCAAACTGAAACTGATCCTGGAGTGATCCTTATCTGCAAACTACAGGATATTTGTTCCACTGAACGTCACAAGGATAAAATCAGTCTAAAGTCTCATGTTAGCAATGGACAGCCACTTAAGAGCACCTGAGAACAGGCTTTACTTTATTGACTGTAGAAGTAAACAATGTGTCTTATCATGCTCCTATTTAGGCAGTAAAATACTTTGAGGTGGTAATTTTCTAAGTTTTCCATACTGTAAGGGTACAATTTTTAACAGGCCAGTACTTTAGCTGAAAAAGAGTCCTCAGCACAGATCTTGTAAAACTCAGCCATTGCATCAGTAAATATTCTGGCCATGTATTCTGATCTTTGCTTCCAGAATTGAAAGATAGACAAAGGAAAGAACATGAGACTCTTACAACCCAAGTGGAAATTTTCACGGTGCTCAGTCTGGTGTGGACCACTCTGGCCCCAAGAGCTTTACTCACAGTCCCCAAATACTCACTGTATGATATGACGATGGGGTAATTTAAAACATTTCTCCTCAGAATATATATGTCTCCTCTTACAATACAAAGAACACTTGGGAAAAAAAGCAGTCACAGAACTGAGTTTTTCAAATAAGCTCAAAAAGTTTCTCAAGGATTGTGGTAACACAAGGCAAGCTAGGCACATGATTTGAGCAAAAAGGGAAGCTTCCACACCCCAGTCTTGAGCCATCAGCTTGTGCAAAGAGTTCACTGAGTTCTCCTGCTCTGCCCACAGGGACTTGAAATCGCGGTGCGTGACACTTTTCAGGGGGGGAAGCTCTCTCTTTTAGGTTACCACAGGTTGCTGGGGGTGAGGGGAAGGAAGAAATCCCACTTGCGATTTTTCCTGTTGGAGTTGCTCACTTTATATAGGATGATTAAATATTAATTGGCCAGAAGATAAGCATCACTCTCTAGATGCTCCTTTAGGCGAGGGGACACCTGTGTTTCTATCCTGCCTCCTGTTAATGCCTGCATAGAGACAGTTCTGCTCTCTCCTCTAGCTCAGGAGAGTGCCCAGTCTTTCCCTTCAGCCAGAGGAACATGCAGCTACACAATGCAGTGCCAAATAGCTGCAAGAGGAGAATGAAAGAGTCCCAGCCTAAGGTGCCCCACAGCCTGCTGCTCGGGCACTCACCCCTGCAACTGAGTGCACAGGCAGAAGGAAGAGTGCAAACCTGCTCTTCTTACTTTTGGAGAATGAAGTGTGCCCCAGCTTGATAGTTGCCTTTTGGTCCTCTCCATACATCAATAAAAGAATTGCTTTTTGTCCTTGGCCATTTAGCTCTGAGTCACCCATGAAAAAGGGAAAATATTCCTTGAAAAAATTACCTATGCTCTTTATAATCTTATTTTCAAATGTGAGTCATAGGCCACAGTGCCTTCTAGATTCTTAGGTTATGCAGAAGAAATTAAAGACAAGAGATTCCTGTGGATATAGAAAATTTGTCACATCTATGTGATCCTGGGCTGTCACCCTGCAAACCCTGGTAAAGGGGTTATGAACAGGCAGAACCAGCATGGCAGGAGCTCTGTGTTCTTCATCAGACGCAGATCACCAGCAAGAACTTCACTTATAAAATAAGAATTTAATTCAACCCTGTATTAAGCAAATCTATTAGAACTATTTATATCTACCATGTAAATAATGAACTTTATGCCATGTATCATAGAAGACTGATTAATCCATTCTTGCATTTCATATTACCCAAGTGTACTAGGTATGAAATAATGTCTTAGATGGCTTTAAGAGAAACCTTTGGAAATGCTGGGACAAATCTGCACACCACTATTCTCCATACAAATGCATTTCAGGCTTTATTCAAAACCCTCTGCACAAAACAGTGTTCTTTCCTTCCAGGTCAGACTCTTGCTCTGTAGGCAACATTTGTACTGACACACTAAAACAAAGTGTTTCTAAGCTTTGCCTACATACAAATGAGGAAACATGGGGTTTGTGGTAAACAGGGTACACACATCAATTTTGGAGACATATTTACAACAGGTGCCAAAATCTTGAATACTGACCCTACAGGTCTTGAGTCTGTAAATAACAAAAAAACTGTAAATAATAGCAACTAACACCGAAGTGATCCCCACTTATCTCTACTTCTGAATTCCCTTTCTTTAGTAGATTATTATCTCTGTTCTGCAGGATCAGTTTTTCCCTCCCAGGATTAATTCTTTTTAGTACAAGTGGGAAAAAGAAACTGGCCAAGTTATTTACAAGCAGATTAGTCACTAATCCAACAGCAAATGTGAACTAACATGCAACAAACAGATCAGGGTTTCAATCCATTAGCACAACTATATATCCATTTACACAACTGTATATACAAAACTTATACCTGACTTATATAGATATGAGTTAGAGACCTCTGGCACTGCTCATCACTTTTATGAGGGGAAACTTATGTGGGTATTGTGCACTGACCTGGGGGTTCAGCCTTTTCCTAGCCTAAGACATGCCTTAACCTGGTTGTAAGAGCTGCTGAAGGATTTCTTCAATTACTGAGAGTCCTTTGCTCATCTACCCCAGCCACCTTGGTCCACAGAAGTGCCATGGAAGTTGTCAAAACGACTTTCCCAGTGTCGTGGATCTCCCTGAGCTGGGGATCATCTGGATGCCATTTAAGCTGGCATTAGGGCTGCTTCATGTGGGTGATACAGGACCAAGCTGAAGGAGTGTTAGGGCAACAGCATTTGGGACTCCTTCCAACGATGTGAGATTTCTTGGGCATGGTGACCTGGTACTGGAAATAAGGTGCCTTACTGAGCCAAGGCTGCAGGAGCTGATAAAACAAGGGTATTTCCTGCTAAAAGCTTAAAGGACCTCTCTCTTTACCTCCTCCTAATTAAAACCCTGAGAAGGAAAGAAAAAAAAAAGGAGTAAGTAATTTTCATGTTTTCTAACGCTGAAGAAGCTGACACATTTTGAGGATTTTGTGGGGTTTATTGGTTTTTTTTTCACAAACTACTAAATAATAAAATAAAATAAAATATAAAATTAAAGACTCCAGAATATTCTTAATTATACACAAATGCACAAATGTTTGCTTAGAAGAGGACCCAGGTCCAAAGGGAGATGTAAACAAACAGACAAAAAAAGCAGAAAAGCTGGTAATGGAGACTGAAACCAACGTACATCTTCCCAGACCAGAACTGCCTGACAGTTAACAGTGTTTGCATGAGCAGTGATTTAACTCATATTTTTATGCCTCATGCTTAAAGGCATTAGAAAGACTTCAGCATCATCAAGTAGAGCTACTAAAACAGTTGCACCAAATGTTTTTTTAAGGCTCCAAATACTTTTATTTGCCAATGTAAAATACTTACAAGTGACCGCTCTATAAATGCTTTGCCTTTACGTTAAAGCAATTGACTGTATAAAAACCATAAATGCTACCAATAGGAGTAACGGGAAATTTTACCTAGAAAGGATAACACCTTCTAACAAAAATAGAAACCTATATTTAGGTTCTGTCTGGTTAATCTAGAGAGCATGTCCGGGAGAGCAACTGGTGTTAACCAGTCTGATAGTGTGATGCCCACAGCAATACGAACTTGTTAATCTTAAGTTTAAAATAGATCCTCACATGCAATTTAAGTTAACTCTATCTAATCAACTAGTTTTATCTTAGACTATTCAGGTCGTTTCATCTCCTCTCTTTTAGTGCTGGGAAAATTTAATCTCAATTTGATATAATGTCTCCATCATTATGTAGCCTGCATTGAATTGTAGAAACAGGAAATTTGTAGACTTTCCAAACTAATAGCTTGAGCTCAGCAGAGTTGAATGGAACAGACATTTAAATATGAAGACCATTCAGGCACATTTATGTGTGTTTCAGTAGCCCTTGCAGCTGAAATCATAAATTAGCTATGGTCCAGATCAAAAAAAAAAAAAATTTTATTCTACTTTGGAGGTTTAGGAAGAAGTTCACCTTCTTCCAGTTTGAGCTACAGTGCACCCCACAAAAGGTCCTGCAACTCACAAGGATGATAATCTTTTCTACCTGCAGGAAAAACCTTCATGAAGTGCTGGTGAATATCTGCAGTTTCCACTACTGTAATAGGATTTTTGTGCATTTGAGTTTTAGAAAGTCATACAGTGAGTTCACAGGTGCCTAGATAGAGACTTTGGAGTCAGATATAAATCTCTAAACTGTTTTGCTTGTATCAGGCATTCTGACTAAACAACACATATTATTCTTTTGCCAGCCTTTCTTCTCTTAGGAGAAAGAAAGATCCATTTGAAAAACTGAGCTGCAAAGTGTTACATTTTTACTTGTTTTCTAGCATTTGTTAACAACTTTGGTTCAAAGAACAGAAAATCACATTGGGCATTCATTTAGCTTACATTATTAATAAACTTATCCAGCCTCAAGAGACTTTCAAAGATTTTTGTATCACAACATCAGGACTCAGAAGCCCAGAACTTTTCCTCCCTAAGAAGTTTCAAACACTGAAGAAATAAGGTTTTTAGTTTGCTGCAATTCAGGCAGAAAAATGTTGTTCATCCAGAAGCAGTCTTAGGATATTTTTTTATTGACTAAAAAAACTTGGGTCCCTTCTTCTTTTAATAAACTTTTAAAAATTAAGCTTCACACTCTAGTTTTTCTCATGATATAAGATATTCTCTCAGCAGCAACTCTCCTCACTGGGATTGGAGGAAGTGAACATTATTTGGTCCTTTCAGTCCCTTCCACCAGTGGTCCAGCCAGCTCCTCCCCCAGCACAGGACACAAATGTCTACAGGCTCCTGCACACACCAGTGGTATGGGCTGACTGTGTGTAAAACCAGAAAGCAGACAAGTTTGAACAAATAAATCCATCATTCTTCCTCCCAAAAGTGTGTTTGCACTTTTTCACATACATATTTTGTGATCATGGTGATGGGGGAAGGATAAAGCCCCAAGAGCTATAGGTCTAGTTATATTACAGCCACACTAGTTAATGAAAAAGATCTTTTCTCAAAGTTTAAAGACTTTCTTATGACATTCAAGACTGTCCTCAGACCTCTTCCAAATTGAAATAGTGTTTTCCTACAGTCTTCACTGAGGATAAATGCAAAAATCCTGCTTGAACTCGGGTCGCTTTGTGCGGGTCACCTCTGGTGGGAGTTCCTGGACCATGTCTTCCTTCCACATGCAAGTTCCAGGTACTTTCTGGTTTTCAATATTTTTAGGAGTACACTGTTGCTGTTTGCTTGTGCCTTACTATCTTTTGATTATGTGAAGAGAGGAGATCATGAATCACAATTACCGGTGATCTCCACATGAAGAAGACACCACGAAGAAAGCTTCCGCCAACTTGGTTGCCTAAAGAATCCAGACTGCCCACTGTGCCATCCTGTGAAATTAAAGCCTCCTCCCACTTTCTTGAATTGTATCTGCTTTGTTACATTGCTTTTAGGAACAGATGACCTTGAAGATTTATGTGTAGCAAAAGGGAACAACATAAGTCCTGTGTAAGAAACAGGAGAAGTATTACAGCTTTTATATCAATATGCAAAGCATCAAGAAGTCAGACATACACGTGTTCATTGTGGCTGCGAGTTAAAAAAAAAGTCCCACCCAGGCATTCAGAGAAGAGATGTGGTTTGCAATATTTAATAATACATCTTCAGGTTACTTGAAACATTAATTATAAAGATTAAAGATTAATCCCACTCTACGAACTTGGCTTGTCAGTGGAAATTGTATGGTGAAAAAGATTGTTCTAAGTCTCTAGAAACAGTGCTAGAAAGGCTAGCTGAAGTTAGCAAACTTTCCTCAAAGGTTCTAAATGTATCAGAATGTGAAGAGCAGCCATGCAAAACACTCTTAATTCTTCCACTTATCTGTACCCCAGATAATATCAGAGAAGAAGTGTCCACGCAAAAGGCATGTAGGATATTCATGAAATAAAGAGAACAATGCACCTCTGAATGGAAAAACAGAACGAGTCTGCTATAAAGTATATGAGGTACCCACAGTGCAAGCTTCTGGTCAGTCAAGCATAAACTCCACAGGGTAAAAGCAGGACGTGAATGGAGCTCAGCACCAGCACAAATATTTACTTTCTGGTATGTCTGTAATTTAGCATGTAGAGTGACTTAAAGAGAAATTACTGGAGCTCTGTCTGCACCAGAACAGGAGTAGTTTGTCTTCATACATATGGCTGGAGGAAGTCACACCCATATGGGTGGAGGGACAAGGATAATCCCTTATTGGGGCCTTCTTCAGGTCTAACACAACTCTGTCAGGCTGCAGCAATGCTGGTGTTAAAGCTCACAAGTTTTGCTACTTCTCAGTTGGTTTAGTCAGTGCTTTGTGGCTTTCTAGGATATTTTTCTCTGCCCATTCTGGTCACAAATTCACATATTGTTTCAGGCTGCAGAGTATCTCATTTTGAAGGTACAGCTTTTATCTGCCACTCTTGACTTCCATGCTTTTCCAGGAAGAGAACTACTCTTCTTTACCCTCCTCCAGGCTGTGGGAAGAGTAGGGATGTGATGAAAAGCAGAGGGATAGACGTTTCAAAACAGTAATTTTGAAACTGAGTAACTGATACAGCCAGTGAGACATTGCTGAAAAGTTGTGGGAAGTCTCTGGATATTATTCTCATTATCTGCAAGTTTGGGATATGTTCACTGCAGACAAACTGGCATCTGGGAGCCAGCCCAGGCGCTGAATATGTGGAATTCCCATGCTTCAGGTGAATAGCCCCACTACAGCTAATGGTGTATCACAAAGAAAACCTGTGTAAAAATCTTGCTGGTGGGACTGTGGAAGACAAGAGGCTTTCTGAAAGTGTCCTTATGTTTCTTTCACAAACAGACACAGGACTAGAAACCTGGAGCTGAGGTCAGTCTTGTGTTGCAATTGGTGAGAACAAGAGAAAAATACCTGGACAAGTAAGTTTGTGCCCTGAAAGGACAGAAGTAATTTCAAGTACTCACAGCACATTTTTCCTGTGTGGTTGAGTGTAAAACCTGATTAGTTGGTATATCCATAACATGTACTTTTTAAATGTTATTTCTTTAGTTTGGAGCCATGTAAATATATGGTTAACTTTTTCTAATTTATGTTGTTTCCACCTGGTCAAACTGGCAGTCCTGCTGATGGCCATGGCTAGTCCTCAGTTGAGAACAGAAAGCAAGATCCTCAAAGACTTTTCATGACAGGTACTAAATACTCTCATTCACTGATGAAGAATAATGCAGCAGGTTGGTCTGCACAGCCCTTACATTCCTACTTGTTCCCACACCACCAGTATCACATGAGGCACTGTGGGAATCACCTTGCAGTCCAAGTTGACCTCAGTCAAGAAGTAACAAAGAACTTTGTGAGTTTGGAAAAGGGCTGTGAGGCTAAAGTTGTAAACTGATAACAGGTTGGACACACTGCACTGTTGTGTTGTGAAAGCCTAACGTTTAGATTCTGTTTGCTTTAACTTGCTAACATTTTCCATTCTCTGCCTGTTGTAAATGTCATTTCTTTCCATGATCATAAAGTGAGGCCCTGATCTTTGCTCAGAAAAGGGTCCAGCTTTTATATCAAACCTTCTAATCATAATTTTACTGCAAACCTTGGACAATTTTGATAAGTGGTTACGTTATGAACTGTTAGAAGGAAAGCTTCTAATCTTGAACTCGAGTGCAGGCAGGTAGAATGGACCAAATTTTGAAATAAAACAAAATGAATGCTTTTTAATGTATCATTCACAAGCTTACAAGAAACCACTGTGCTTATCAGATGCTGCAATCATTTCCAGGAGCTACTTAGAAGTAGCTGTCAATCCGCTTCAGAAGTGATATGCCTCAGAGAATTAATAAAGAGATTCCTTACCAAATTTCTCTTTTCTGATCTTGAACTCATCTACAAATTTCTCAATAACAGTAACTTTTCTTTTTAAATAGATTAGAGAGATGGAAAACATTGTTAGCAAGTCTGCTTTCCCAATGTAACATTCTATATTCTTGATAAAATCACACTTATACTTTAATCTGTGGATATGAAAGGAGATAAGATGGTGGAAATATTAAAAGTAAATAGAAAAAAATATAAATAAATAGAAGAATCCAGAAGTCTACAAAAAAAGAGTTCATATAATTTGGGAGATAAATAGCATATAGCAGAGTTATTCTCCCTTTTATATGCAAGATTACCAGCCACTGATCTTCAGTGAGAGCCATGCATAAGAATGGACCTTACAGCTGAACTATGGTTATGGTAATTGCATGGAAAAAGTAAACAGAGTTACATGCCTGCCTCAGTAGACTTCCAGTTGCAGTAATCATTGATCACACAGATTTCTGTACATACCAAGAACCCACATTGCTGTGCAGCAGCATGCAGTGACTGAGATTTTTATTACAAGGGCACTTACGTCATTTTTGCTGAGCTAGTTTTAGTTCAGCACAGTTGGAAGATGAACCTGTTCACCTTATAATATTGTTTGCTTTATTTATTGTTTTTTCCATATTACCCTTTGAGACTCTCACCATGTAATTTTACGGCTTTGAAGTTGTATGGGTTGACCTATAACTGTAATAAAAGAATTTGGAATGAGATAACACAAGTTTTTCCATTACTTACAAAAGGTTGAGGCTACTTATTAAACACCTTCATATTCTGTAACTTTGCTAAAATGAATACTTTTTCAAGCAACTGTTATGTTGCGGTAGACCCTTGCAGCACACAGATTAGATAGGATAGGTCGGTGCTGTGAACCTAAACAAGAAAAAACTGCCGTTTAAGTTTTGAATTCAACATTTATGAAGAACGCTCACTTCCTAGTTACAAATTAACAGTAAGTGATCATCCTGCATAGCTATTCTGGGACACAGGTTGTGTTTCTCATGATTCATGGTCTTCTTAAAGATCATTGAGTTCAGTTAAAAAGATGTACAGAGAGCAGAGAGGAGGATATTTCTCCCATTCTGTCCACAGGGGACTGACCCACAAAACCATTTAACATGGACCCCATCACATCTAACGTACTCCTAAACTGCACCCCCAAGTCACACAATCAGCTTTTCCTCCAGGTAGAGTAATGCCCCATGGATGTGCCTGGACTGGAGAGCAGGTGTGCCCCAGGGCGCACTGCATAGCCCTGGTCCCTCACTCACCAGAACTGCAGGACATGTGGGCGTACTATTTTTCCTTTCAGCTGTCAGCTCAAGTTTCTTTAAAAAAAAAAAAAAAAAAAAAAAAAAAAAAAAAAAAAGTCACAGCTCAGGAAGTGAGGACTCTGGGAACAGGGACCACTGACACATACCCAGCTCTCCTCCCATTGTGTAACTAATGCTTAGCCAAAGCATGTATCCTACCCAGTAAACTAGACACAGTCTGAGTTCTCCAGGATGTAAAATGAAAGTGTCCCAAATACTAAAAAAGGAGCTCTAAAACCCTCCAAAGAGACAAGCAAACCTCCTAAATTAGGTTCCTAAATTTCCAGCTGTCTACCAGTAAGATGTCTCACAAGGTGAATCTCTGAAAGCCTTAGTAACTACCACCTCTATTAGCAGCACCAACATTCCAGATAAGAACTTGCTGGACAACTAAACAGTGCTGAATTCACTTGCAATTACATGCAAATGTACATGATACAAAAAGTCGAACAGAAAGAAAATCCAATCAAAAATAAAGTTAACATATGGTCTGTCATACAGCAACATAAGGCACTAAAAATCCCATGGCAACTCACGGAAAACCAAAGATGAACACTGATTTTAATAAAGAGGGGGTCAGGCTCTCAGACAAAGCACTGGGTCCAGTGACCTGCAGCCCATCCCCAGTCAGTCTCGACCATGCAGAGAGCTCAAGGCAACAGCTGAAGGTCTCCTTGTGCCAGGGGTATCTTTGGCTGTAGCAGTAGCTTCACAGCACCTCACTTGCCTCCAGTGTAAAGGTACTGTGGTATTGTGGCAGGTAAGCAAGAGGAGCCGCTTTTCCTGGCATGAGTTAGTTCATTCCCGAGCTGCTTTCTACTAGTATGAGATGTCATCCCTGAGGCTCTTCTATATCTCATAGTAGGGGAGGTATTTACCAGCAAAATACAAGAAAATACAGTTAGGCATTATCTTGGAAAGATGGAGCCAAGTAAGAGAATGTTGCATGGTTTCACTTGTTTTCTTCTTGGCTTCCTAGTTGGTCTTTTGCAATATAGATCATCAAACAGATCCCACGCACCTCAGGTGCTTTTCCTGGTGGCACTGACACATTAATAACTCACTACAGCCCTTCATGCATGTCTAGCATGAACATGGTAGTGTATTCCTACAAGATAAATGCGTTTCCCCATTTCTGTAGCCACAGGTTGTCATGCTTCTAGCCCTTGGGAATGGCTAGGCTGGAGAAAGTTGCCAGGCCAGTGCCACCCATGAGGGCTGTGCTGGGCATCCATGTAGTTCTTGAAGGAAGGGAGCCACAGTGTAAAGGATGAAATGCTCTGATGGCTCTGAGGATCTTACGGGGTGGGAAGACATGGCAAAACATGGTGGCATGGACTTTGGACCTTCCTGATGTTAAGAAACTGTTGTTGAGCATTGCCTTGTCATTATGCTGCTCCTTGGAAAGCTATAGATGAGACTGTAAGAGTATAAAGTAGGTTAAAAGGGATGAATAGGTCCCAGTTTCACCTGTCAGAAGGTTAAGGCCACAGCTGGAATTCACAAGTGTCTCACCAATTTGCAGTTTCTATTAAAATACATTTCAAGTCCTCAAAATTATTTTGGACAATTCTGTCTTGCGCATGAAAAATATATTCCTATAAAATGCTGTCTGTGAAAAACAGTGAAGGCTTGTGTACATCCCTGTTTCCATAATATATTTCCTGTACCAAGAGTGGTTTACCATAATTACTATATAAACCAATGGCAGCATAAAGCAGAGTGTGAATTTCAATGCTGCATTTTCCTTTTAATTTTTAAAGAATAAAAACTGAAATGTAGATAAAGAAAAAGTAAGCAATAAATTGTTCTGTAGTATTAGCCAAATATTCTGAGAAGACACTCCATCCACAGGCACCCATACCTGATGGCAGTTTCACATATCTTCTGGAGCACAATACTACTATAGCAAGTTTTACCACAGCCCAAACCAGGCACAACACTGTTACAGCTTCTCTGCCTGGTTTATGTGTCAGGAGTAAGCTTGGGGATATTATCTGAGTATCTGGATCAAAGATATACCCACCAAAAAAAAAGTCTTGTCCAGGTTTTGGGTTCCTAGGATCACTTTATTAAGCACCACTCATACCTATCATCTGGTCTGTGCACTAGGACTTGTAATAGCAGAATGTACTGTACTACACTCTGTACAGATACAGGTGTTTGCCCTTGTTCAGAATTAACATAATCTACACACTTTTTATTATTTGGAAGACTTCCAGTTATAATGTTTTTCAGATATGTGTTTTAATGTAGGAGCATAGAACAATAAGAGAGACCCTCTCTGTGTCTGACAATCATGAAAAGGTTGTAACTACAATCTAGGAAATCAATTGCTTCAAAATGCCTCCTAATCTTATGGTTCTCTATGGAAAGGCAGAACAGTAGTGAGCAACTACAGCCAAGGACCAGAGCTGCCTTCCACATCTTTCAAGACTGACTCTGCTGCTAATAGTCACTAAGCTTCAAGTGGGAAACAAGATATTGATTAGGTAAATCCAGCCACAACTCAGGATCACACAAGAATTTGGCCTTTCAGAAGAGAGGCGATACAATGGTCTCTGCCTTTGACATATCTTCTGATGATGAACTGAGAACAGCTGAGTAAACAACTTCTATGAAGCTTTTGTGTCATTCATGTAGGATGTGTTCATTTGAAAGTTCTTACATTTGGGTCTCTTTCGATTTCTATTCCACAAAATCATGTTTGTGATGCTTCACATGATGCTGAAATGTTGGTGTTTTCTGACTGATAATTACTTGCCCTGTTATTTCTTGTTTTTATTTGGGGGATATTTAGGTTGGATTGCTATTATAATTAACATGTTTATTTCCACATATCTTGAGAAATCCTTGGGCTCTTACTGGGCACCTTCTGAGGTGTCAGAAAGGTGCCTTTCTGAGAGTGAAGACAGAAGTCTGGTAGTCAGAGTGAAGAAGTCTCAGAAAAGCCACGTACAAAAAAAAATATTAATGAAAAGCTTTTCAGGAACAGCTATGAACAAGAAATGTTTTCCAATATAGTGATTTTTCACTTTGATTCTGGGTCAAATTTCTACCTGGTTTCCGTGTAACGTTTCTGATTTCTGCCAGATATGGATCTGGCTCATGTAGCTTTAGCTAAAATAATGGCAGGGCTTAGACTTCTGTATATATACTTATTACAATATACATAATTTCTGAAAATATGAAGAAATTTGTCCTTGCATAAAGCCCTCTAGAATCACTGGAAAAATTTGCATGGACTTCATTGGGTTATGGATCACATTCTGTATATATCTACATTTTAAAATCTTTTCCAATGCTTCCTCTTTCAATGGAAATTAATAGCCTCTTGGAATTGAAATGACCGGTTTCTGATTTAGTTTTGCATAAGAAGCAGAGTCCAGTGGGATTAAATATGAATGCTGGCTTGGTAATTCATTAATCATGAAAATATGGTGTGCAGTTAGTTATATAAGTGATTATTTTTGCACGGAAATGTCTGCTACTTTTATGCCTGAGCAGAAGGATCATGTCAAGTGCAGCAGTGAGAACTTACGAATACATTCACCTTGATATACTGTTTTATAAAGAACACGCAAAAATACATAAATGCTCTGTAGCCAATATTGATTTTGTAGATGTTAGCATAATGAGAGGTCAATGTGTCCAAGCAGCTGCTCTCAGTTATACAATTGTGGGGAGAAGCACCATATTTGCAAAGTTCTGCTGAGTCTTCTTTGAAATCCTCTTGGCCACATATGACCTATGTAAAATATTTTATTCTGTGAACTGAAAATGTAAACACTGCAGCTCCTGCTCATTTAAAAGTCTGAACAGTCAGATGAACAAGGCTGAGCTGGCCCCAAACAATGCTAAATTTTCCCCCTCCATACAGCTACAGTCTTCTGGGTCAGAGAAAAGGAACAAGTACAAGACTTGATGTGCTATTGGAAAATGGTATGCAGCAAGTTGCAAATCAACATAAGATGCAAGTCAGAGGTCTGTTGAAACAGGTTCAGTACTCGGTTTCCTTTCCTGCAGGCTTGCTGGAAGCTGAAATTCTGCACTGGACGGCGTAATTCAATATGTTTGGCGTATAAGAACTTGCCTCACTGGTACAGACCTCTTCTATCTAAAAATGATGGAAATGCTAGTTCTACCTTTGTCTCCTTCCAGTGTCCTTGCGTCACTGGCACCCCATTGTCTTTTCCAAGCACAATGGATAATGCCAAGCTCGATTCACTATGCTTACAGTTCTCAAGGCCAGATCTGTGACTGTAAAAAAAAGCCTCATGAATTCTCTCTTTTCTGATCATCGTTGCTACTTTATGGAAATGCGTTAGTTTCAGACTTTTATTTTCAAGTCAAGATGTAGGCAGATTACAGAAGTTTCAGGGCATGGCTCCTACTGAAGTCTACTTCTCTGAGAAAGCTGTGTCTGAAAAATGGTTCCAAGTTGAAAACTGGCCCAGTCACAATTTTTATTTCTTTTTTTTACATGGTGAAACACAGAGCCTGATTGTAAGGAAATATTTAAAATGTCTTCATTTCTTTTGCAAGTATAGTGGTATTTGTGACTGCAAAAGTAATCTGAACAATTTTCATTAATACAAATATTTTTAACTGAAGAGATTAATGCTCATATTCTTGTATCATTCCTCTTAGCTGCTGCTTTGTTCAGCAGCTAACAAAACACAGGCCAACCCAGTGCATCTCTTGAAGAACTCACAACCAAACAGCAGCAACAGAAGGGGAGAAAGCTGCACATAACAGGTGGAGAAATAGGAGAATGGAAAGATGGAGGGAATCAAGTATAAGGTCTCATGATTACTTAATCGCTATGCCCACATCTTGTTCCATAATGCATACAAGATTTCAGCCACCCAATCTACTGAAATCCTCCTCAGGACATGTCAGCCTTTACTAAACATCCACCTCTCATCCTGCTGGGTTATCCACCCCCCTTGGTATTTTGCTGTCTCCTGCATTATCCTTTTTTTTTTTTTCTTTATGTTCACACTGTATGTGAGTCTTAACATAGTGTTGTCCCACTGTTGCTCATGTTGCTCACTTAACACATGGGGATTCCTATGTTTCCCAGCTGTTCTCATCCCTCATCCTTACTATAGTACCTACTGTATTTAGCAGTGTCCTGGAAACTGGTCATTTTGACCACCACACACTGTAACTCAGTGTAGCATCTGAGGGATAGTGCTGGAAGGAGAAAGTCAGGTTCAGTGCTTCAGAGCACCCAGTGACTGTAAAGGCTAAAATGAGTCCCCCAAAAGGGACTTAATCATCATTGCTAGTACAGCAACAGGTTACCCCACTGCAGAAGGAAGACTTTTGTAAGCTACTATGTCCCTTCCCACCAACCCACTCGTATAGAAGGGCAAGTCTGCAAAGCTGATCTACCAACAACTCAGAGCAGACTGGTATTGTCCCTCACACCTACACACTGTACATATACTGCCTCAATATCTCAGTATGCCATTATATCTCAGAGGGAGTATCAGGTTAAAGGGTTTCAGCTCTTCAAAGACCAAGTCTGTAAAGCTGTCTGCAGGTCTGGGTTGGGGATGGAGTAGTGAAAATCGGGCTCCTTGAACGCCACATGGTGTCCCAAGTGGCTTTTTCTTTGTATTGCGACATCCTGAGGTGCTACGAGCCACACTCTGACATTCAAGGACCCTCTTCCAGATGGAAACCTCATGGCTAAACTGGGAGTCTGTCCTCACGTCTCATGGTCACGCTCTCTACATCAAGGGATTCGCATCAATTCCCTCTGCCCGGGGCTCCCCGCTGGGCACACGCACACCCCTCCCTGCCTCCCTCCCTGCCCAGTCGAGGGTGTCGTTTCCCGAGGGCTCAGCTCCGGGCCGGCCCCAGCCGCGATGCCGCCGTCGGGAGACTCGGGGCCCCCCCGCGCAGGGCGGGGAGGGCGCACCGGGGCTCGCCGAGAGGAAGGGAGGGCAGCGCCGGGGGGAGTGGCCCGGCCGGGGCGGCCTCATAAATAGCCCTCGGCGGGGCGGCGGCGGGAGGAGCCGTCGGATCTATCGGAGCCGTCGGAGCCGCCGCCGCGCCGGCCGCGGTCAGAGTCAAGTCAGGACCGCGGACAGCGCCCCCCACCCCGCGCCGCCGCCCCGCGCCCACCATGACGGCGGAGACCCACCTGCAGGGCGTGGAGATCTCGGCCGCCCAGTTCTTCGAGATCTGGCACCACTACGACTCCGACGGTGACTCCTTTTCCCCCCGGGGCGGCGGGGGCGCGGGGGGCGAGGGGGGCAGGCCCGCGGGAGGCTGGGGGGACCCCTCCGCTCCCCGCCCGGCGGCCGCCGCCGCAGCCTCGGGGCGCAGCCCCGCAGCCGTGAAGGGGTCCGGGCGAGGGGCGCGGGCGCCGCTCCGCCGGGAGCGAGAGACGGGCTGGAGACGTCCCTGTGCCGGCGCTGGAGAGAGGAGAGTTTGGAGGGAGCGGTGACGGCAAGCGTAACTCTTTGTGTTGTAGGCAATGGGTTCATGGATGGGAAGGAGCTACAAAACTTCATCCAGGAGCTGCAGCAGGCACGGAAGAAGGCAGGCTTGGTAGGTTAACGTTTGGCCCCACTTTTCTGTCTTCTCGGGAAAGAAGAGTTTTCTTGAGCAAACTCCAGTGCCCTGGTTCCTGTTGTTCTCTCTTGCCATGACACGGGTCATCCATCTGCCTCACCAGGCAAAGGGAAGTAGCTCGGTTAGAAATGAGCAGGTTGCAAGTGAAATAAATCGTCTGCTTTGGAAAGTTGAGACCAGGGTCTCAACTCACCCCCGTGGAGAGGGGGTCCCGCTCATGCCTTGCCAGGCTACAAGCTGATAACTTCTGACAGTGCTAAAACAGAAAAGTCAAGAAATACATGGATGTTGTCTTTTTGTCTTGGATGGGACCTTATCCCATTGCAATTAGTCTTATCTGATCTAGATATGTTCTCTTACTAAAATGGGAAAGGAAAAAAAAAGAAGAAAGAAAAGGTAAAGGGGTGGGGGAAGAAAAAAGAAAAAGAAAAAAACAACACTTCAAGGTAGTTGGACTCTGTTTTATTTCCATACCTAACGGGCAGCACGGGATGAAATGCATTCCTGCCCCTTGGTGGTCACTAAATAGATCTGCAGATGACTCCTAACCACTTCTTGCTCTTCACTAGGAGTACCAAATCCTGGCTGTGTAAATTGTTCAGAGAGACAGCGAAGTTTTTGACAGTGCTGTCAAAACTCTTCTGTGTATGAGCTATCGAAACATGAATTATTCATTTCCTCCAAACTATACCCATATGAGAAAAACAACAACAACAACAAAAGAAAGAAAGAGACAAAGAAATTAAAGATTCCATGTAAAGATTTGAATTAAAAGAGAAGTGAACATTTTTAACAAATAAATTGCCCTGAAAATAATCAGTTTCTTAATCAAGCCACCAAAATGCAATATATAACCTAAGGGAACTGGTTTAAATGAATCTATGCTGAAGGACTCTTGAAGAAACAGAGAATAAAATTATAATTACCTGGATGACATGTATACATGGAGGAAATAGATTATTACTTCATAATAAGAATGCCTCCAAATTGAGCAGTAGCGTTTCAATAATTAACTTTGTTTTGAAAGTTGCTGTATATTTTAGCAGTAAATGCAAAAAGAAAAAATTAATCTTCATTGATTTTGTGGAAAATTGAATCTTATTAATTGTATGAGTGTAAACTTTACACATATGAAAATCTGTCTCCCAGCAGTGCCTCTAATGTTACTGCAGTCTAGGTACCAGTTAATTCTTCTTAGAGCTATTGGTGTAGGCTCTCGTTTTCATGAATGCAAGTAAGTTTAAACTAAAATTAAAAATAAAATAAACCAAATCTAAAGTAAAAACAAACAAACAAACCAAAACAGCTAATTGGGACAGGAATGTGGGGGTTTTTTAGAGGGAAGAAGTATATTTTTTTCACACAGAAGATTAAACTCAACTTCAGTACGTTTCAAGTACTGAAGCAGAGCAAATCTCTCTTCTATACTAAAGTGCAGGAAACTTAAGTATACTCAGTAGAAAGAAGATGTTAAAGCATCTGTATGTTTAGTATGAATGGCATTGTTAGTAGAAATGCTAATATATTATTCAGTAGTTAAAAAAATAATTAGAACCTCAGGGACACAATATTTACCATTTTAAGATCAGATGCTTTTCTCTCTCAAATTATGCATGCTTCTCTTAAAAACAGAGTCTATTCAAAGCAACACAGAAAGCCTCACAGGATTATTCTTATCTGCTACAAATGTTATAATTTATGTTAAAATAACCCCTGCCTGTATCTCATGCTCTATTTTAAAAATGCTCTAGTGTCTAAGTTTTCCTTTCCCATTTCTTTAATTCAAACCTAACTTTGGAATGTTCCGCAAAGAGCAATCTATAGTAGCAACATCAAATTCAGCACTTGGTCTGTGGGCTCTGGAGTACAGCTATATGTCATTTATGTTTCAAATCTAACATGATTTTTGGATTTAAAGGCTCATTTGCCAAACAAGCAACTCATTAGTTCATTTCTTGTCTCATAGGATACTAATGCAGTAGCGTTGAATTTTTTTGCTAGAAGGGACACATTGAAAAAGTAGTGTAGGTTATATGTAATTTCCTTGTCTGTCCTTCTTTTAACACCCCAAAGCTTCTTTGTCATCATTAGGTTCTGCATTTCAGGTCATTCTCCTCGCTATTTTTGAAATATTCAATTATGAATTCTTCATAGCTGAATTTTGCATCAGTCATGCCATTTGCATTAAAGAATCACATTGATTCTGTCATCAAATAGGATGGTTTAATATTTCCCAATATTCTTCCCAACCACGGAACTGTTCTAATTATTGTTCTAATGCTAATCCTTGTATTAATCCACTTGGTAAGCCTGTACTTTCACAGCTGTTTTTTTCTCAGACAGAGCGTGCAGCTTGATTCAGGCTAGTCCCAGTGGGGGGAATGTGTACTCAGAAGTTTTAGGGCTTGGGCTTAACGTTAGGCCTATTTGCTTCATGCATTATGGTAGACAGTGAATTGATCTGATATAATTTCAGTCACGTTAAAAGAACTACCTCTTTTTTAAAGATAAAAGCTATATAAGTATATAAGCTTTCATTTATTGTGCCCCACATTTATGCAATACATTCCCTATTTGCCAATAGACACTTTGGGATAGAAGGGATTAATACAGAAGCTGATAAAGTGTCAATAGGTGGGCATTGGCTGAACTATTCCACATTTGCTTCTCACTTTTCCTGCATATATAGATAATGACAATATTTCTCCACAGAAATACGATTTATGCATACAGTCATGTAAGTGTTTCTGTAGTGCCATCTATCCTTACATTTTCAAGTTATATAAAAAACCACTATTTTTTTTCTACAGTTCCACTTTTTGGACAAATTTCTGTTCTGAGGTGTTTGACTGAGGTGTGAAGGGCTAGTTTCTTAATTTCAGAAACTGAATACTGCATCTGTATCAAGTTTGGAAGTAAACTTGGTTAAATTTAGGCAAGTTTTTTTGACCAAAAATATTTATTTGAATAATATAACTTCAAAATCTCATCAAACAGCTGAAGAGCAGGTGAAGTGAACAGCAAAAAAAAACCCCACAATCATTTCTGAATAACGAACTAAAGGACAAGCATCGTGTTTTGTTTAACCTGTAATTGACTGTGCCTCTTTCCATGGCTGGACACTGCCTGGCACTGCAGAGCTGCTATTGGAAAGATTAGTAAAATATTTAACCAAGACTAATTAAAATCCAAGTGTCTAAATTCTCTACTCTATGTGCTAAGCAAACTTGTCCCCACTTTGGGATCATTAGATGAAAGGTGACTTTGAAGTGCATTGTATTAATAACCACATCTCTAATTAAAGCCATGGCAAATTACTAACCTGCCATGGATGACTTTGACCGAAATAGGATACTAGGCCGTGACTGTATCAGCTACAAGGAACTGACATTTTAGTTAGCTCTGGTAGTGAAATTTGGGACAAACTACTATGGACTTTGTACAGCTGAGACTGCCCATGTCTCCAGTGAGAGAATCACTTAGGTCCTATATAATCAGATCTATTACAGCAACTAAACCTTTAATTTCCAAAGTTTGCTGTATCTTTATCTATAGCCATAGATTTGTGCATTCTATTAATATAACTGTAACCTTGATTCATGCTGCATGGTTTCAACAGCTCACACCTATAAAAAATACAATGAAAATTAGAAGTTTGATCAGTATTGAAGGTTGATGGCAGCCCATGTCAAAGAAAGACAAGTCAAGTTGAAGTGTGAAATCAAATATTTAGATATTCATCCCAAGGCTGGCATATTTTCCTAGCCTAGAATGAGGATAGCCTTAAGAAAGCAGATGTATAGCAGGCACCAAAATTTATATGAAGAACAATGATGGCTTTATTCCGTCAGATTTAAGATTTTGCTCAAAGTTTTCTTCCTCCTAAATCTGCCTCTCTACAGTTCAGCAGTGACATTTTGACTCTGTTTCCATGATAACCAAACACAAAACAGTGAAAAATATGATACTGTGATGAGTTCTTTTAGGACTAAAATAGCATCTATTGTTCAGGAAAAATCTACTCAAAGATGGGGAAAGGCTATTTTGGTGTTGAGATGCCTTATACTGAATTTTTCCTTATTTTGAAAGATTTCATACTGCCTTCAAGTTACTAATTTAAAAATGAAAACTTAGAAAATGGACTAATAATTGCCTATGAACTACATTGTCATGCTCTTAAACAAAGGAGATGTGATACACATCTTCCAACACACTTGTCTTTATAATTTTTTCTTTCTGTAAACTAAAATAGAGTTCTAAGTATTTAAATGCCAATCATTCACACTGACTTTAATGTAATTCCTTAGGAAGTAAAACTTATCACAGTGACATTATTCATGATAAAAAAATACTCATTTTAATTTAAACTTGAGGAGTCTAGCCGTGATAAGTGTATTTCATTAAATGTAGAATATTGTTTTGCAACTAATGGAATATTCAAGTAAGTTTACATATGTTTCTCTGTATCTTGAAGTAATTATTCTATCATTGAAACTTTGTAGGATTTAACACCTGAAATGAAAGCTTTTGTGGACCAGTACGGGAAGGCTACTGATGGAAAAATAGGAATAGTTGAGGTAAGATTGTTACTTTGTAATGAAAGACTAACATGTTTACTTCAAGAAAATACATTTAGCACAAAACAATGTGAGCATATTATCCTTTGGATTTTTAGTTACACAGAATATGTCTTCCTCTCTCTTAAGATCTTTAGCATTTTTTTCACTATTGAATTTTTTTCATTTACAAAAAGTAGGGAATTCCTTACCACTCTGCAGACATTGCAACACACTTCATTTAACATTTTTCTCTTTATTCAGTACAAATAAGCATCAGCAGCAATTTAGTTTTCCTGAAAAGCCGATAAGAGCTCCATTTTAGAAATTTAAATTGTGAAAGGTAATGTCATTTATTACTATGTGTGATTTTGAACTGCTGGTCTGTCACCACTCTTATAGTGAGGATAATACACAAGTGAACACAATTGGGCAATCACGGTATGTAGTCTACTATAAAAAACTAATATTTATGGTACAATATCACGTTACTCAAGTTAAATGTAAACAAAATTTTAATAGTAGTTGTGATCTAGGGAAAGATTAGGATTTCTTATTAATTCCTTTCTTGAACTTTAACAGAACTTCAGGCAGAAAATTGTCATATACTCTCACTTTCTGAAGAGGTTAAAGATAACCAGCTTCTTTACCTTGTGTAGCTGCTCAACAATTGTATCATTTAGGCAACTTGCTAGGAAAGGGTTTTCTCCCACTTTCACTCTTCAGTGCTGCAAGTCAAAAAGGAGAGTTCGTGGGGTTACAGTTTGAGAAGTCACTTTTTTGAGCCTAAATTGACGACTCGTTTATGTCACTTTGAGTGCAGTGAGACTGCAGTTTTATTATTAAATGATATTATATTTTTTCCCGATAATAAGAAATCTGACCTAGAGAGCTAATTAGGGAATAGCTGGAAACAAGCCAGGCCTGAAAAATTCTACAGTGACCAACTTTGGGTCAGTAGCTAATTTTAAAATAGAGGACTGAATAGAATCTGTAAAAGTCAATAGGAAGTATCACTGCTGATATAATACATAAAGATATGTTTTCTGTTATTTGTCTCAATTTTATATACTTGTTTAAATGCATGTGTAATTATGACTAATCTACCATAGAAATATGAACAGTTCGTTTCACTTGCAGCTGTAATTGATTTTTAAAAATGCATCTTTTGACCATACTTAGTATTGATCAAATAGCTCTGCATCTAGAAACAACTCGTGTTTATTTGATCTAACAAAATGTTTGGGTTGGGACTAACAAACACATATTTATTTGGTATCGAAAAATCCTACTTAGTTTAGTCTTTTTGAATATGTGTAATAGCAAGCACTGGATGCAAGAAGAATGTGTGAACAGTGCCTGGAAAAGACTGTGCTTCTTCACTTAGGAAAGAAAACTGGAACTTTTACCTTTCAAATTATTTTTCTAATTCTGATATTGAGTTAATGGGTAAAGATGAGCAAATCCAGTAGGGTCTGATATGGCTCACCACCCCCAGAGAAGCGTCAAGCATGCTCAGCATCCACGGAAGCTGCTGAATAGTGATAGTATTGAGTCCGGTGACTGAAGGGACTTTCTCCCTTAATATAGCAGTTTCCAAACCCAATAGCTATATTTTATTTCACTTACATCAGCATGAAGCTTGATTTGGAAAGCACTGATGGAACTCATAAAAAGTGTTGTACGTGCAGAGCAGTATGAAATTAAATTTGGTATTTGGACTTGATTCTCCTTCCTTATTAAAAAAAAAAACCAACAACAACAAACTCCAGTTATTCCAGATTGCTCCCATTCACATAGTATATCAAATAATTTTTCTAAAAAAGTGCGTGAAGGCTGTTTAAAAAAAAATTATGTACAGCATTCACACTCCCAACCATCATTATGAATACCCCAGTATGTGACAAAAAATGCACGAGCGAATAATGAGTTTTCAGGGAAGGTCTGTTGACTGAGATAAAGAGGAGGCCTGGGTGGCTTCACAAAAGAAAGAGTGGATTTTCAGATCAGATTAAGTGTCAATTCTGTCTTTGCAAGCACAGTGCAGTTAGTTAACTGGCTTTAATCAAGTGCTCTCCAGCTAAAGGCAAAGTCTGACCTGTTCACTTTCTTGTCATTGTGTAAGAGACCTTTAATTCACCTTTTGTACTCATTCAGACCAACGCTTTCACTAAAATGTACTTGTGAAACCAAAGGTTTCAAAACTCGGAACTGCAGCAATTCTACGTTCAAATTATTTGAAGATTACTGCTGCCATAAAAATATCTACTCATTAGCCTAAAATATTCTTTGTCCTCCCATGCTCTATTATAGGATTTTAAAAAAGCAAATTCACTGTATTAGGTGAAAGGAATTTTAAATAGCATTAAATCTCAATGGAATTTACTTAGAGAATGATTCCTAGAAAAGACTTCTGATTTAGGCACTGATAGTATTTTTTCAGCTAGGTAACCTATAAAGACACATCTAAGCCTGCAGTTGAGCAGAGAGGAGTCAGACCAGTGTCAGGCTTTGTGGTTGTCCTCTATTATTTGTGATACACAAATAACCAACATTCTCCATAAAAGTAGCAAGTTTCACTTATCTATTATTGCTGCCGTACAGGGACTCACAGTGGTCTGCATTCTTACTCAGACATTCTCATGAAGTCCCCCTATGCTTATCCTCACAAAGAAGTTATGACTTGAAATAGTACCAGGTTTCCATCTTTCTTCTCACTAGAGGTACAAAACTGGAAAGCTGAGCCAGTTTCCGCATGACCTTTTCATCCCTTAATACTGCAGAGTTTGCCATGAAAAACAATTTAATGCTTTCCCCTGAGACATAGAAAGAGTGAGAGTTATAGCTTAAAATAAGGTCATATATTCTGTACCTCAAATACATTTTGGTACTGCTAATAAGCTGTTAATGATTCTTTGGACAGTTACTATTTTACATTCACCCTTGCACCTTGTACTATTTTACAGCGCCCTTGCAAAATTCACAGGACTTACCTATGTCACTGAACGACATCTTATTTATAACTTCCCCACATGCAAACCATTTCCCACTGTCATAACCAGTCCCTTCCCCCAAACTCTGCTTTTTGTTCTAAGCAGTTCTTCCATTCCATTTGCTGTTAAATAGGAATTCACTCTAAAAATCAAAGCTTGTCTGTCATGGGAGAAATAAAAACATTTTTCCATAAATCAAGACACATTTAGCTACTGCGTCTGTATGAATATAAGCTTACCCACATGTGTATATGCTATTTATAATGGAGTCGATTTTGAAAGCTGCTGACAAAAATGCATTGTTCAAGTTCCTTTTGGTTTGGTGTTCAGCCATTTAGCAAAAGTACTCAGAAGGCACTGATGGGTCTGACAACCTGTCATCAGCTGCGCCATTTCTGTAAGGAGAGTGCTCTGATGTGTCTTTTCAGTTGTACCAACAATTAAAGAATATAACTGATTCCTTGCATAGATAATTGTAGAGAAACAAGAGATATGTCTCCATAGTCTTATTGTGCCTGTGGGGTGAGAGCTGAACTCACTTATGGCTCAGCTGGATCCCCCAAAAAAATAAAAAAGCCTCAGCAATTAGGCAATAGCACTGAAATAGACAGAACAAGGGATTTGAGGATGTGAAATGAAGGCAGAAAAACAAAAATTTGAATCAAAATTTTAAGATGGGACTCCAGGAAGTCTGCAGATGTCATTTTTCATTAAAGAATTCAGCTAAGAAATCCGTCTTTCTCCATTTTCTCTTCCTAGTAAGCACAGCTGGTCTATTCTTCAAGTAAAAAGTTTTCTTTAATCAAAACACATTTCATACATTTTGAGGACAGGAAAAAAAAATTGGGCTTTTGTTAAAAACAAATCGTGATTTTACGTTAAATTATACAGCAATGCTCTCCATCTTCTACATTTTTCATTTGCCAAAATTGAGTTATAGTAAATGAACATTTGCAATAATCAGTACAATAATATGTCTGATTTTAAAAAAGCCTTTTGTAGAGGAGAGGCATTGGAAGAACCACCCTTGGTTTTGCAGGGCTAAAAATCCTTTTGATTTCTTTGTGGCATTTATAGCTCTTTTTGAACACATCTCTAAGTCTGACATTTGAGCACTCGTTACAAACCCTTACCCTCCCTGTTTTCTTTTCTTTCTCCTGGCTTTTCCTTATATTTAACCATTTGCCTTACAAGTGTTCTTTATGTGTCAGCATTCCTCTCTCTTCCTCTTCCTGTCCCAGTCTGCCGAAAGGCAAGCTGATGGGGAAGATGACCAGTCTGGCTGAACAGGGAGATTTTGAAGGAAATTAGGGTAAAAAAAGAGAGCCTACTGATTATGGAAAAAAGGGCTGGCTACTCAGGCAGAGTTTAGGAGCATAGTTAGGTCTCGTCAAAAGAAAATCAGAGAGACAAAGGAAAAACTTGAACTTGATCTTCCTTGCTATTGTGAGTAGTCCATTTTCCTCCCTTTCTTCATTCATGGTCCTTCACTCGCATCCTCGATGCATTCTTCATGCCAATTCAATGGTTTTCAGTATGAATCCTAGCTCTGCATGGGTGAATTTTTTCCCCTTTCCCCAGCTACCCTTTTGGTAAAGTGCTGCCTCACTCCCTCCTCTCAGACTCAGTTAAGTTTGACCTTGATGAATACGGCAAAGCTGCAAGCCAGAAGCCTTTCAGAGCCTTCTTTCAAACATTTCAGCTAGCAGGATGAAGCTTCCTATGGGACCACTGTAGGGCAGTACGAGCACAAACAATTTCATATGCTTTTAAAAAGTTTCTTGCTCAGCTGGCCTAATCAAGAATCAAAATTTAATCTTGCATAAACTGTGTTACAGCTTGCTCAGATATTGCCAACGGAAGAGAATTTCCTGTTGTTCTTCAGATGCCAGCAGCTAAAGTCAAGTGAAGACTTCATGCAGGTACAGTATGAAAAGCTGCCTATTGTAAAGACTTGCTTGCCATAAATATATCATTAAAGCATTCATATTCTGATTGCAGACATGGAGGAAATACGACAGTGACCACAGTGGCTTCATTGATTCTGAGGAACTTAAGGTAAAACAATATCTATGAGTATGCATGACATGAGAACAGGTGTTGGATTACAGCCTTGCTGCTATCTCTTTCTTCAGATACCCACCCGTGCATGTTTTTTGCATTTCAAACACAACAAAAAAGGAATATAATTAGCTGATGTTTTTATTGCCACTAAATTATTTAAAGTGAAACCCTAATCTGATTAATGTGTTTTAAAACATGTTTTAATTCAGATCAAGTTTGTCTCAAGTGACTCAGGGTAGCAGTTATCTTGGAAGTAAGAAAGATTAGGAAAGCAAGATGGGCCTCTGGAAGCTTAGTTGGTTAATTTTTTTCCTTTTCCTAAGGGCATTTCTACCATTAATCACAATGCTGCTGGACAGATTATGCTTTCTCAACTACCATGTAACCCTACAGTTTCCTCTGTAATACTGTTAGACTAATGGAATTGTACGACCCTTGCTTGGTTAGTCTAGTAGGATTTTGGTATCAGCTTTAATATGCACAAATAAGAGCAGAATCGAGATGATTCCATTAGCCATCTCAGACTTGCAGAAGCATTAAAACTAGCGTGATTTTACTTCCCTAGTCATACAACCACCATCAATTTGTAGATGCTGTGTCTTCTCTGTCACAGAGTTACAGACTGGTTGTTAGGGACCTCTGGAGGTCACCTGGTCCAACCCCCTACTCAAACAGAGCCACTTAAAGCCAGTTGCCCAGGACCTTGTGCAGACAGCTTTTGAATGTCTCCAAGGAGGAAGACTCTACAGCCTCTCTGGGCAACCTGTGCCATTGCTCAGTCACCCTCACAGTGAAAACATGTTTCCTGATGCTCCTCTTGTGTTTCACTTTGTGACCATTGCCTCTGGTCCTGTCACTAGCCTGGCTCCATACTCTTTGCACCCTCTCTTGAAGGATTTATATACTTTCATGATGTCACCCTGAAAATCCTCCAGGCTGAAGAATCCCAATTCTCTCAGCCTTTCCTCATAGGAGAGATGGTCATATTCAATAGCATCTGAGTAGAAAGGTGCCATTTTCCACAGTTAATTGCACTTCATTCATAACTGTAGCTTTACATTCAAAGGAATCAAAGCAATTCATAGCAAGAGAAAGGCCTCGCAGTGCTTATCCATCTAATTTGGACTATTTTGCTCATATGTCATATAAAGAAGAGTTATGTAAGTTTTATTAACTAAAGCACCAGGAGATCAAACTGTTCAAAATCATTACAGATCTTCTGTTCAGAAAAGGAATCCACATCAGAAAATTCACTTCTTTTTTTTTTTTTTTTTTTCATTTTTCCTTCCTATTTTGAGTTTGGTATCTGTGTGACATTTGCTGAGGACTTAACCTTAAGGTAACCCTCAGGCAGATGAGCCCATTCTCCTGCTGACTGGTTGCAGGAGGTTGGTGTGTCTAAAGTTGGTAGGATCAGGAGGAGGTAGCCCTTGAGAACACTCCAGCTGTTAGATAATGCCTTAAGGACTGCTGCTGACTGCTATAACTTAAAATAGACTTAAAAAGGCAGGGCTGATTGAGGACCAGCTGAAGAATGAAGACATTTTAACTGAATTCCTATTGGTCCCATCTCTTATATTGTGAGATTTTTGTCTGCCTCAGAGAAACAAGTCATTTTAACATGTTGAAAATGAGACATAAATACGCAGTTTTATTTTTAGATAAGCACAAGCATTTTAAGTATTTGCTATGTGAGGAGTACACCCACTGACAACTTTGTAAGTGAAATTCAAGCTGGAAATCAGGAAAACTTTCTAACAATAGTAATGGCAGTAGAATATGTTGTCTAAGGGGGAGGCAAACTCATCATCACTGTGCTTCGGAAAGGTTTGGCAATAGCTCAGATCAGACAGTAATTCAGGAAGTTTAGATAGACATAATTCTTTCTGGAGACATGGAGACGGACTAGATAGACTTTCAATGTCCTTTCCAGTTCTATTTTCCATCAGAGGACACAAGATTAAACACATCTCTGCAACATCTACTTACTGAATTTCAGTCATGTTCTCCCTATACAAACTACCAGGAAAGGCCTCCAGCATGAAGGGGGCCAAACTTAAACTACAGCGGGTATTAGTTGTATAACTATGGACATAGTTGCATTCAAGTTCAGGACAACAAGTATGTTTTCTTATATGTTTTCCCATTTTCTGTTGTGAAATGTGGCCCAAAATTCCACAAAGATAATGACACTCCAGCTGATGACAGGAATTAGGTGCTTTATTGAGCATTGACAGCCATACAGACCTATCAGGTCTTGTAATGCCCTTGCTAAACAATTTAGTATCTTTCTTTTTTTTAATGTCACAGATTTGGTGCAGAAATTTAAACACTGGAGAGGTGAAAACTATGTTATTTTTTAAAGTAAAAATGGTTAGTGTTTCAAGTCATGTGGCATCAAATTCTCATTCTAAAATGCAATGAAATTGGCTGCACACATTTAAAGTACAAGGTAGGAAGGAACAGTGTTCAATTCTAGCAATGGTTGCTGCCACAGGTAAGGACAAAACTTGATTAATCATTGATCCTTTCTGTAAAATTGTTCCTATGTTTCAAGAAGGAAATAGACATGCAAGTTTTCAAGGAGACTCAAGGTTAATTAGTTTAGTTTACTGATACAGCTGATTAGGAAGCAGTATTCTTGAAAGCCAAACATTTTCCAAATTCACAATACAACAAATGGCATGCAATGTATAAAGTTTTAGGAGTCACTTTTTCCAAATACAATGCAGTGTACTTGAACTTATCAAAATAAACTCTTATATTCTTAGCTGTTAGTAAATAATTTTTTTCATACTTATTTGGAACTTCAGCAGTAAATACTAAAGTGGAAGTAAAATAGTATTTCTCATTACTTTAACCCAAAGTTAGCAAGTCAAATATTTTATACTATAGATAAAAATTCACCTATTACTCTTCTATTTAACAGAGCTTCTTGAAAGATTTATTACAGAAAGCAAATAAGCAGATTGAAGACTCAAAGCTAACGGAATACACAGAAATAATGGTAAGATTATTTAAAGGAATAATGGGTAAATCCAAACTCCGTTTAGCCACCAGAAGGCTCCAAATGACTTGGTGACCAACCAGGTCCCAATCAGGCTAACTATGTGGCATCTAGCACTAGAAGTACTTCTGCAGCTGCAGTTTCCATGGACAGCTTTCAGTGCTGCATAAAAAACAAAAGCCTGGAAATTTCTAAGCTTCTTGGTATATATATGGCACATCATGCTATTTTCCTGTTTTCTTTCCTTGTGCCATTAGTTGTAAAACTGAAATCTTCACAGTTAGGAGGAAAACTGTTCCTACTGTCATAATTACATTATTTTGTTTAGATCAAATTAATTTGGAGTTCCTTTCTATATTTTGCCTTCTTACAGTGCTGTGATGTCTGTCTTGTCTTAAAAGCCATCACTGCACAGTGGCTTCTTACCAGACTTACGAACACCTCACACTTTCCTTCTTCCTCTGCTTCAAAAAGGAGAAACTGATGTTTTAGATAGACACTATAACAAAACTGTTGCTTCCCTGACCTTAAATCAGCCCATCTTTGGAACAATTCTTCCATCCCACTGCTAAAGCACTCCATGGTAAGGACCAGTACTGGCTTCTGTGTGGGCTTTTCAAAACAAAAAAGACAGAATTCTGGTCTTCAGGAAACATATAACACTACATTTATTATTGGCTTGTTTTCATCCTAAAATATTTTTAGCAATTTAAAACATGCTAGGTAAACACCCTAGCCCTCACATTGGCTTAAGAATGGCTGAACAAAACTTGTGTTTCTCCTGGAAGATGTCTACTGGTTCGTTGTACCAGCATAAACCATTTATTTAGGATTGTCACTGTTTATTCACTTGTGAAGATAAAAATGTATCCTTTTCATTCAGGGAGCTTTTTAACCTTCATCATAAAGTGTTTTCTAAGTTCTGGTCCCTGCAGAGAGACATAATCACAAAGAATTTAGTTATAAGAAGAAAAAAAATAATAAGCCCAGCTCTCCCATAGTCTCCTCAGAAAACAGAAGACTAATAGAAAAACGTTCAGTCCTGAGCAGCTGCTGGCAGACACAGCCAGCCACTAATAACCCATCAAAATACAAAATACAGTGACTTCACAGCTGCCACTGCTTACCTTGCCCAAATGCAAATCTGCTTTCATGGGAAACTCGTCCAAGGCAGATGCTTTTATACAAAAGGAAGAAAGTATTAAAAGGAACCAGGGTGTTATGTAGAAATAAATGTTTGTAGAATTGGTAACTTTTTCTGGTATCTTTTGCCATCTATTGCCAAGTGAAATTAGGTCTTTTCCCATTGTATTGCATTAATTCTCTCTTTAAAAGGATATGCACTTAGGTATATATGTCAATATACAGAATGTTGCTTTTCCTCTTATCTATAAATTACATCTAAAATTACTGCAGTTGCAAGTGATGGGATGGAGTGTTGGTGGTGGTGCTTTCAGTGTGTTGTAGTCTACTGCTTTTGTGATTCTTTTATACAGCAAATGCAATATGTTGTTTGAAAGTAGAAAAATGGAACTATACAGATATAAATACTGGAAGTCCCACGCAGAAGCAATATCTCCATCTACTTCTAATAGCTAATATAAGCTGTTTGTGCCTCTCAAGCATCAGGAGATCGTACTTTCAAGGCCTCAAAGCAAAATACAATAGAGTTATTAAAAATTATTACAGTGTTAAATTATTTGGTCAAATTACATTAATATATTTATTCCCGTAATTTAATTATGCACATTTGGAGAAATTTATTTTCCCATTTTCATACCATCAACAAAATCTCATTATCTGCAGCATCTGTTCACTCTTTTTTTTCTTTAATATGTCACAGTAACAGAACATTACCTTTACTTAAATATTTAGACCTAGCAGTCAACTAGATGAAAAGTCTATTATTTTCTGTCTAAGTAGAGTTGAATGCCTGGGATTCCATTGAACTTTATCTGATTTTTTTTTTATCTTTATGAATAGAGAGTAATAATTCTATTATCAAATCATGACATGCAGTCAAAAGTAAAGTGTTATCACATCAACACTCCATTTATAAACAATTACATGTGCATTTCTCATACAGGACATTCACCACTGTAGACAACTGCAGACTTACCTTACAGTAGGTTAATCTGAATTACTATAAATTACTTAGTCAGTACTTAAAATAAATGTATTACACAGCAATTGTGACAGATTAAAACCTGGGGCCATCATTTCAGGATAAAGTTAATTGAATTTAAGTTTTCTAAATAAGTGCTTTCTTCATTATGTTAATTTTCATAAGTAATGTAAAATTATATATTCTTTCAGCTCAGGATGTTTGATGCAAACAACGATGGAAAGCTGGAGCTTACTGAACTGGCCAGGTATGTCTTCTGTTTCATTTCACAACAAATATAATGTACCAAATGCTCCAACGGAAACAGTTAAATATTTTCACCTTTGTTTTTTCTCTCCAAAGACTACTCCCTGTACAGGAAAACTTTCTTATTAAATTTCAGGTATGAATATTCACATTCTTCGGTTAACCTGTCACCATCACACATAACTGGTGTCATTAATGGATTTGTTTTCCTTTTGGCATCTAGGGTGTCAAAATGTGTGCAAAAGAATTCAACAAAGCCTTTGAGATGTATGATCAAGTAAGTCTTCAAAATATCTTTTTATTAATAGTGTAGTTTAATGGCACTTATTTTCAGAACCTGTGGAAAACTAGCCATAACCTCAGAAATGAAAAATAATTTTTTTAAATTATCTTTAATGGTATTTTTCAGGATGGCAATGGCTATATAGATGAAAATGAACTTGATGCCCTGCTGAAGGATCTCTGTGAAAAGAACAAAAAGGTAATCCTAGAGGACTTTTTCCCCTTAGAGATTAGATTTAATTTGGATTTTAAGGACACTTTAATCCATCCTAATAAGATAAATATAGAGCTTCTAAGTCATAATTCCTGAAGTCAAAGTACAACTAAAAATTGTGGTGGAAATAATAGCAGTGTAAATCCTGAACTAGGGAAGTTGTGATTACACAATGACACAGTCAAAATCTTGCTTACTTTTGAGACACTAGCTATCAGCAAGCTAACATATTGCTAAAACACGGATAACATACAAATAAATGACATTTCCAGTGTGCTACATTTGGACAGGCTGAGAATACCCTTTTTTTCTTTTTTTTCTGCCATTGGAAGTAAACTTGTTCATGCTGATAACTAAACAGGATTATAAAGCATTATCTGTTCTTTAAATAGGAATTAGACATTACCAACCTTGCAACATACAAGAAAAGCATCATGGCCTTGTCGGATGGAGGAAAGCTTTACCGAGCAGAACTGGCTCTTATTCTCTGTGCTGAGGAAAACTAGAGCTCTTCTATCATGTCCACTTAACTAGTGATGTACTCTACACAATAACTGTGCACTGTAAGGGAGTAGGCTGTATTTTTAAACTGCATATAGAAAATTAGCCAGGATGTGTGGCACATTCCTTTCAGTTTGTTTCTATACTGTTTGTAATGTACAGTTTTTGTAACAATAAGATTGATAAAGAGAATGTCTATGTTTGGGCCAGTCTTTCAAAAAGAAACTAAAATATGCCAGGGTTGGTTTTGGTTGGGTTTTTTGCTTTCATAAACGTGGCTGGATAAAAATTAAACCTGCTGACATTGCTGTGGTCATCATATCCTTTGACACTTGCAAGATTTCTTGTTGAACTACATAACAAAAAGATCTACAGGTATCTTTCCCATTTCAACTAAATGTGAGGTTTTTAAATATAACATGAATTCAGATTAAATATGATCTAGGTCCGAAAGAGGAAAGAGACATTGGCATGTCTGATTTCCAAAACTTAACAAGGCACTAAGAAATATTTTTAGTTGTCAAGCCACCCACTTACAGGTCTGTGCTCTCTGCAGTTTTACAATTACTCTTCTCATTATGAATTCATAGCATATAGACAAAGCATTTATCTGGAATAGATCTCCATGCAGTAGTTGATAAAAACATAGTGTTTCCAATTTAGCTGTTTTACTGAATTTAAACGTAGGCACTTCATAAATAAATGCCTTTAATCCATCTTGGAATCCTGGGTAAATGACAGGTAGTATAGTTAATACACAGATTAACATATGGTAAGTGTACCTTTCATGACTATTGCTGTGTCAGAGAATATGACAATCCATTTTCTAAACTATTTTCACATTTTGCAGGTTATAATTATTCTAGTAAATTGCTGTTTTTACATCATATTCTGTGTAATCTATAATTAAATTTAATATCCTAAGATTGTTGGTGTCTAGTTTGTGTATCTCCTGAATTCTTATTTCTGTATGATGTAAAGGACAAACTATTTTAAAAAAATGTGCCTCCTCGGATCTTACACTGAATCACTAGTCTACAAGAGTAGTATTAAAATTTGACACTAAATGAAAAAAAAATCAAAGATTTTATAACAATATAGTAATTTAGTTTACATGATGGGCTCTGCTTTTTATTATGTTAGAGATGTATTTTCTAAATGGGAACTATACTATGAAACAGCCCTGTCTTCTTGCATTTTTTTTTTTTTTTTTTTTTTTTTTTTTTTTTTTTTTTTTTTTTTTTTTTTTTTTTTTTTTTTTTTTTTTTTGGCCTGGCTCCCTTTTTAGTTTACACCAATTTTATGCCAGACAACTTCATGAATGTCCAGGCCATTGCTCTCTACTAGAGAAGGAAGGAAAGTGGGCTGTCTTAAGGCCAAGAAACCTATGCTGCCTCCATGTACAACTGCTTTAGAAGTAACTCCAGGTTAGCAGATTAGCTATGTGCAACTTCTCAGGTGCATCTCTGCACCTTATTTAACAAATGGAAGCAAATGCATTTTATTTGAAATGTGTCTCAAACAATTATGCTCAGATCCTTCAGTCAATGAACTCCCACTGAAATTAATCCTTGAATTCCTCAGGTGAACTCAGGCAACTAAATACCATTTCAGGAAAGGCTTAATGGCCTTGGGCTCTCTCCAGGCTGAGCCTTGTAAAGTTAAGGAGTAGGTGGTGCTGGATGGGGCCTTGCTGGCAAAAAAACACACAATGTTAAAATAAGGTTAAGCTAGCTCATTTTCACTGCTTTACTCCCACTCCATGCACAGTGATTTAACTTCTCACCTGCTTGTCTCTTTTCTCTATGCAATGTGAAATACAACTGTGTACGTTAAGTGAAGGAACAGTGAATCTGCCTATCAGTACAATAAATGATTGATCTTGTTCACATTGTGCACTTGAAACCCTGGATTTTGCTTTATTTTAAGAGTGTAAAGAAAAAACCCCAAATCTTATGGGTCAAAATATGATGTTTGCTAAGTGAAAGATAAAGCATTTAAAGTGTTTTGACAGTCACCACAGAAACTGAAATCTGTCTTCCTGAACATAAGTAAAGTGTCATATATCTGTTCTGAAGGTGCCCTTCTGCTACTGCTGCTGCCCACCAGCTGTCTCTGCTGTGGAGCACAACATCAAAAGAAGGTCTCAGTCACCCACAGACACTGTTTCCCACAGTTATTTCCCATACATAAAACCTGGACTAGAAGACAGCAATTAAAAACTGCAGTTCTAGCAATGGTGCCTACTGTGTCGGTGCGAAGTAAAGCCTGACAAGTATGGCTAAGTCAAAACTGCTCTAAAAACTCCAGGTTTTAAATTCTCTAAATCACTCCTGGGCAGAGCTTTTAAAAATGTCATGGCTGGGGCAGAATGAGGCTTAGGATAAAAAGAAAGGTGGTGAAAGGGAAGATTGCAAGCTTTTTTTTTCTGGTAGATATCTGGTGACCAAAGAAAAGTAAAATTGTAGCATGCACAAAGATGTAGTGCAAGTATTCCATATTCCAGCTAAACTGACTTACACAGGGTTACCTGGGTTCCACGTAATTGAAGCTGATAATCATTTTGTTGTCTAAAAATACATATTTTATTAAACATTTGAATAAGCATTCAAGCTAACAAAAACTCAAATTTTCCTACAAATTACACTTATGCTGTAAATAATATTAGTCTATTCTAGTTTAAATGTGTACAGATTAAAATTTAACACATTGCTAGGTATTCAAATCAAAGGAGGTGATTTTTGATTAATTTTAAAGCACAATCCAGCAAACTTTCACTAATACTGAAAGAAAAAAACAAGACCAGTAACTATTAGGCCCTTCATAAACCTTTGCCATTATAAACGCAGTGTTTGCTGACAGAAGTAAACCTTACCAGTACTAGGTCAGGCAAAGTGAGTGCCTACTTCTAGCTGTGCCCACACCACTGTCCATCAGCCCACCTCAGGGGTCACTAACTCTGCTCAGCTGACCATGATGGAGAATATCACGTGAATTTTCCCAGTGACTTAACTGGGACTGAACATAGGCCTTGAAGTAATTTAGCTTTTGTTAGTTCACTGCTGCACTGTTCTATCCTCAACAGTTCAAGCAAAGTACACAACACCGATCTAATCCTCCCTGTTTACAACTTAATTATGCATCTTTAAAAAGATTACCCACACAAACTTACATTTCAGAACTGCACATTCCATGGGCAAATGCCAAACACAGATCAGGATGCTGACAGTCAGCAGCGCTTTTATGCAAAATGAACCTCGCCAGTGAACAAGATACATGCACGCTGCTGCTGAACTCCACTTAAACTTGGATTAAGTCTTTGTTTCATTACACAAGGTTTGCTTTTTCTGATTTATACTAAGCCCTCATCATAATCATGGTTATAATCCCTGGTTGTGAAGGCAAACTGAAATCCTCGCTGACTTGCAGTGTCTATGAGGAAGCACAGAATCCCTATTCAGGCACCCAAATATACCTGGCCCAATTTCCTGAAACGCTGAGTGCTTCCAAATCCCTTTGAAATCCACTGAAGTTGAAATCCCAAAGACTCTTTTATTTTACTGCATATTAAATGATCACATAAAAGACTTGGTTGAAGTGGGATTATATGCCTAACAGTTACAACACAAAACGCTCCACATAGTCAGACAAAGGCACAAACTTCCTTACAATTCAGTGTCTTTACCTACTTGTTATCAATATGTGAAAAAAAAGTAAATATAAATGAGCAGTTCATATGACAATGAACATGGAAGCCGGTAGGGACAGGCAGGAAGACTCCTCAAATAGTGTGGTCATCTGCTTTCAAAGCAAATTCTTGAATTGGAAACCATTAGCAATAGTGTCAACAGTAACCGAAATATTTAAGAGGATCGAATTGCCAGAAATAGAAGAACCAAACACTGAGAGCAGTTCTAGTATCACAGTGAAGAGGTAATACAACTGCTCTCTTTAATTTGCAACCTTAAATGATTTTTATAACCTGTTTATAAGCCTCTACTATAGCACAATACTGCCCTTACAGCATTGAATTAATCTAAGAAATTGTAACAGACAGGTTTAAAGACAGTAAATCATCAGCAGAAATAAGAGTAATTTCAAAATTTAATCAAGCAGACAAGATGTACTTTTCAGTTGAATGCAGACAATGAATCTCCTTTGTGGGTGTCTCTAAGTTTAATTCATGGAAGTGATAACACCTTTGACTCTTGGGTCTTGCAAAAGTCGTTTGAAAAAAAAAGGTTATTTGGATTCCAGAAAAGTTTTCCTTATTATTCATGAAAATTAAACTGCTTCTGCAACCCTACTGACACGTGTTAAAATTTCCAATGGATCACCTTTTCTGATGCATTCCTGCACCTTCCTGTCCCTCCAATTTCATCTCCATAAAACACTTACGCCACATACTTTTTTTCCACACTTCTCTTTACATTGTAGCTCACTGGCAATCTCAGATAGGGTGAGGAATGTAACAATCTCAGGGCAAATATGCTAGCCCAAGACAGCGAGTTTAATGTGGACACTATCTCCTGCCAGCTTTGCTACATCTGGAATAAAGCAGCTGTGATGACTGTGAGTTACATCAGTCTGTGTGCAACACCCAGCTGTGGAGCATGCTTATGGACTGGGCACTTCTTGGATTTTTGAGATCTTTAATGCCTTTTTCAGGACAGTCTCATTCTCACTAGCATTAAGAACAAATTCTTATGGGATTTTCACTTGCTATAAAGGCACTTGCTCTTCTCTTTTCCTGAGCTCAGATGTCATACGTTGCTCCTTTATTTATACATTAAATTGTATTAGGCAAAACAAAAACTTGAAATGTTTAAGAGATGTTTAAGAATTTATGTCATCATAGTAATGTTCTTTTCCTGTACCTACCAAGTCTTAACGAAAGAAATGCATCCCATTCTCCTGCTTAAGTCGATGACAAAATCAGAGTTTTTTCACTTAACTAAGTCTATATATTAGGAAATATTTTGTAAACTATCCAGTAACATATAACTCTTAAAACATTATATGCCAAATCTAAAACCAGCATCAACACATTGTATACATCTTGTAAAGACTGAATGTTCAGACACTAAAAGCAACTAACTTGTGCAGTTTGAAATGGATGTCAACAATACAGGCAACATAAAAGAAAGTCTATTCTTACTATAGATGCTCATTAAAGTTTAAAATGTCTTTTCTGGTTCCATCACTGAATAACATATGCTTTAAAAACATTTTGTTGTCACATTACAATTAATAATTCATTTAGCTATGAACAGTAAACAGGTAGAAAATGATACTTCAGAAGAAATACCCATTTCTGCAAATGAAAAATGTTCTGTTATTGAATAAATCCCCAGTATCTATTTACAAGACAAGCTTTAAGAGGCCTCCTTCAACATTTTGACCTTACCTGATAAAGCAAAACCTGCTATCCTTAAAGGGTATGTTGCAGTAACTCTGATGGTTAAGGGAGTGAAACTTCTCAGTGAAAGGTTCAATATGAACCTCTATATGAAAGTGAGTTTCTTCTAGATGCAAAGCTGGCCTTAATCTCTCTGATGAGTAAAACAACAAATGAAAAAGATGTTTTCCTTTTTAATTTTTAGATCAAAAAGCAGTATTAATTTTAAACTGCAAAAGCACTTGACATTCTTTAAGTACTTCTACATAGGAACCCACTGCCATTTGCTGCGGAAGAGAAACATCTCCAAAATGAGTTTGCTTTCTTCCAAGTTTGCTTTCTAAACAAAGGACACACCATGCACAGCCCAATTCCAGAGGATAACCTACTAAATACTGCAGAGAAAAATACTTGATGTTACCACAGCTCACAAACATATCTTTGAATTTTTTTTCTGAAACACTTGTCTTTCAAGTGTCAAAATCTTATATGCAACTGTGTCCCATACAAAGAGAAAATATATATAAAGCACGAGCAAAAACCAGTAGATATGGGCCTAACTTCTGAATTAAATCACTTTTTTGAGGAAAAGACAGGGATATTATGTCAGAATTCAATCTTGACAGTAGGTCTACCAAACACAAGATCCTACAGAAAAGTTTTGCATTATGCTCAATAGACACCTGAAGGCTGCAATGATAAACACATTTGCTTTGTTTTATTATCACTGCTAGATATGCTATTCAGTCCACCATGGGACCACCACTCATGGGAGAAAGCTGCCACATGGAAGCCTGCACTAGTGTAGTCCACACTTTAGGCAGAACACATACTACCTTGCTTCAAATTCGTAATAAGGCAATCAAATGACTTCAAAGTCAGACGTTGGTATGTGTAAGTATGTCCTAGATTGTGAGGAAAAAATACATGAGCACCGCCAGCACCTGGAGGAAGACATTCTTGAACTGCTTCTATGGTCTGGACCTTAAATCACCGTGTCAGTCTCAAAGCATACAAAGCTAAGTCCACACTTGTGTGCATTGACAGGCTGGAACTCTGGTTAAACACCAAAAACAAAGCAAGGAAGAGCATTGATTTCAGGCTGTTAAGGCCAGAGCCTGACAATTTCTTTGAAGAATTCCAACCACTGTCTGAAGCAGGAGGGAAAACAACTGGCAAGTCCCTAATTTGGAAAATGTAGTAATACTAAAAGAGGGACAGCAATTTTTTAATAAACTGCTTATTTGGGATGGACAAACTGACTAGATAAAGAGGTAATGTCATCTGAAAGTTTCTTTAGTACAAGCCTGTGAATGCAAATGAAACCTAGGGATTTTTTCCAAATCTCAACAAATGAGGTAGCAACACTTTCAGTCCCAATTTACCCATGTCCATTACCAGCCTTATCTACACCACTTTTTATGGAGAAACCCCACTAGTCACACACATATGTTAATAGCAAATGATTTTTAGTTTCTCATTTTCAAGAACACTGTTAATCATTACAAAGAATGAGCTCCTTAGAAAGGCATTTCATGTCCTTAAATGCCATTTTTAAAGTTCAGCATAAGCTAATTAACAGACTGAAAATGTCACAAAAGATGAGACCAAGACAGTCAGACATTTCAAGATTTTGTAAGGAACCACAAAAGTTACATCGCATCTCAGTGTATTTAGTCCTGATAATAACTTGAAACTTTACTCATAAGTTTAGGACTCTTTATTAAGTGTGAAGATTAGGACTTAATTTTTTGGGGTTTTCTTCAGATTAATAATCACATTCTGTTATGACAGTGCTGAAATGCTATTAAAATGACAATATTAAGAGACACTTGCACACATCTGAGGAAAAAATCCTCTGAAACATTAAAAAAAAAAAAAAGCTAACTGTAGACCACGGTTGTGGAAGACAATCCGAAAAACAGTAAAATTTCAGGCACCAACTGTTGTTTGCTACTGGCAACAGATTACATTTTAGATGGGAAAAATACACAAGCTATATTCAAAATACAACGATTTCAAAATATTTTATTAAAATTAGCATACAAAAGATTTTGAAGGCTATTTCTCAAATGGTTATTTATAAATATTATTGAAAAAGTAGTGGTTCATTTCCAATAATCTCCACCATATAGTTATGCACTTTAAGAGCCTTTTGTTTTTCTAATCATTGCTTCCATCATATCCCACTGCTCTTTGGTAACCTAATAAAAGAAAAAGAGCATTTTATTGGAATTCCATATAATAATTACACATCTGAATGTTTGAATGTAAAACAGCAAGAAAGGAAATTAATACCTTTTTCAAATCATTGAATTCTCCTGCCATAGAAACATATTCTCCACCATCCATTCTAATAACCTAGAAAAAACATAAACAGTGTATTTAGTAATAGTGGGTTTTCTGTAGTCTTCCCTTGTTATGAACTGTGAAAGTAATTTTTATTGATTTGGGTGAGAAAACCCCATGGTCAAAATAATGCAATTCACTCACTATTAAAAGTTCTGTTTAAGAGTACTAACTACCATGCACTACAATTAAAAGGTGAAAAATACTTGTAAAGGATTTCAAAGTAAGATGTTTTGCTTAATTTTTGAAACCAGTGCTTTAAATAATATCAGCAAAACTCACACCATCATTGAGTTAATTGCATAAATGAGATCAACCAAAACTCACTGCTCCATTAACCCAGCTTGCATAGTCACTGCAGAAATAGGCAGCAAGATTTGCAATTTCTTCTACAGTTCCCAGACGACCACAGGGAATCCTCTCAATCATCTTCTTCTCAAATGTGCCTGTTGGGTCAAGGCGGCTGAAAGCACCCTGAGAATTAAGAGAAACATAAGAAAAAAATTTATAACTACACCAGAAAATAAAATCCAAAGGAGATTTGACTCCACAGACACAATATGGAAGTTAACATTTGTAAGCCATCTACACCCTCTTTGTCAGTACCGTGAACAAGTAGGGAGTAGGAAAGAGAAAACAATTTATCCCTGTTGCACTGATATACTCAACCATCATCTATCTAGGAAACACATATGGGAATAATGATCTTAATTTCTCAAACACCCTTGGTAAACATTTGAAGAAATAAGCAAGGCTCAAAATTGCTGCAAGGACAGAGGAGAGGAATCAGGGGAGAAAAGAGAAGGAAAGTGGCCAGAACTGAATTATGTATGACAGAGTAAATAAAAGGGAAAAGAAAAAAAAAATCATTTAAACCACTTAACGATAAGAATCTATAAATGAAGAGATCTCACGATGAGATACAGTGGATGACAAACATTTATATGGATTCAAAAAGGAACAGGACAAGTAATGGAAGAATAAAATCTACCAAGATAACTGCAATATGAAGAGACACCAACTGTATCAAACTTCCCAGAATCCTAGAGGCTGATGACACAAGCAGAAATGTCATCACATGTTTTTCTTCTACTCTTGCCTAAAAATCTTCAATATACAAGACCTGGAGGACTTTTGATCTTATCTCTTTCAACATTCTTATAATCCTGCTGATTCTGCCACTTGTTTTTCTTTAGAGTCAAACAAGTTTTAACAAAGTTGTACAGCATATCTAAAACTGAGGAGAAAAGGAAAAAAAAAAAAGAAAAAGGTAAAAAGAAAAGCAACTCTGCACCCCTAACCCCAAAATAACAGTAAAACAAACTGTGAAACATTTTACAAGTAGTAGCAATACCATTATATTAGCTGTTACTGCTCATAATTGTAATAATTTGATTCAATGGGAAACGGATCCTCCTCTCTCCTCCTGCAGGACTGCTTTCTTTATTCTTCCTGTTCCAGCTGGTCTGGATTACTTCCTTCAAACCCTCCAGTCCTCCTTTCCACTCACATCAAAGGTTCTCGTTTCCTTGCCAACCTAGTTTTTCTAGTTTTGAGATTTTCAAAAAAACTAGTGAGATTCTGTTCTCATATACCTAAAAAAGATTCTGAGATTTTGGAATTCACATTTTGTCTAATAATTAATTAGGAGTTCAGGCAGAAACAGGCACTTTACTCCACCACATGTCCAAATTCACTTCACTTGACAAACTAAGTACGAAGAGTTGATAAGAATCAATGTTAAGTATTTTGATACACAAATTCTTTGAAACACTAAAAAAGGTTCAGTTTGTATCAGCTGTAGTACAAAGGGCAGTGGCAGGTTTCTGAAGCTCAAGAAATCCTAATTTACAAAAAAATCTGAGTGAGAAGCATGTTCAATATTCCAGCACAGTCTTGCCTACTAAGGAAGTCATAATTGAATTTAACAGCTATAGAAAAGGTTAGACTATGCTAAAGTTAAGTCTGTACTACAGAGCATATTCAAGGCTGTTTTTTACTTCATGCTATGTACCTTTGTTTTTATTGGACCTGGTTGAATCACATTGAATCTCATGCCATATTTACCCCATTCAGCCGCAAGAGACCTAAAAATTCATTAACAGAATGCATCAGTATTTTAAACACAATATTTTAACAAACCTATTCAGAAAAAAAACCAGAAGAATTTTCCTGAAACAAGCATTTCTACTTAAAGGCTTTTTTCTTGTCCTTAACAAAAACATTTCAGAGAGGGAAAAAAAAAATCACATTCACAAATAGGAATATTGATTTAATAGATGCATCATAGATAAAGCAGAATTAAGGAGCAAGTCTTTCTCCCCTGCAAACAGATGATTTCAGCATCTAAATTCCTTGACAAACAACTGTTAGGCCATCATCTTTCTCTGGCCATTTAGACTATCCCACAAGTATACTTTTCTAACATTTTCAACATATCTCTAACATTGCATGTTTTGAAATAACACTAAACAGAGGATACATTCTAAAATGAGACCACTAGAATGATTTTGCTTTATGACATTTTGTCTGCATAACAATTATTTTGGATAGATGGTTTACTATGGTGAAATTATTAGCTGGGTCATAAAGTCTCTGAAAAGTACACATTTCAGTTACAGCTCTATAGAACAGAAATCAAGACCATTATTCAGCCCTTTTTTTTTTTTTTTTTGGATAAAGCATTGTAGCAGTAAGTTTTCTAGCAGAAAGCTGCCAAACTGTTAAATTCCTTCTGCTGAAGTGCAGAGGAAGATCTATGTGCTACAGACTAGCCTGAAGTTAATAATGAGAGAAATTCTTTTGTTTGCTGAGTAATGTGAATACCTTACACAACACTGATGTCAATTAAGTATAACTGCAGACCTTAATTTAAAACAGTTACATGAAACAGATTTCTTGATGAAACTAAACAGAGGTGAAGCCACAGTATAGTGCACCCAAATGCAAGCACATCTGTTCCTGAGACAGAAGAACATGCAATGTACTATAGACCTTGAACAGTTCCCCTAATAACTGTCTTAAAGTGCTGGTTCACCTATGAGAACATGAGAGAACCTGACTATCAAAACTCTTTAAACTGAAACTTTGGAACTTGCCAAAAGTCGTAGTAGTCCTACTTGTCTGTATCTTTACCTCCTGATAGAAACTATCATAATAATAACAGTTAATACTGTTTTCTGTAAGAAGCTGTCAGCATGATAAGATATTGCTAAGGTAAGACTGGACCTTGAAAGGATCTTTTATGGTACAATGGAATAGGAGGATTATACCAACTAGCTCCATTTTTACACAACAATTACTCTACCTCAAGGATGTGAAAACCAGAACACATATTTTGCTATATTACTTACTTGCTCATTGCTTCTACACCAGCTTTGGCAGAGGCACTTGGCAACACAAATCCTGAACCACTCTCTGCATAAATTGTTGTAATAGCCAAGAATGCTGCTCCTAGAAGATGCAAACACGTTTTAGAAAAATCCCACACCAAAAAAAAAAAAAAAAAATCACAGAAGATCAAACTCTGAACTTAAGGTAAAAGTAACATCAGTGGTACAGAAGTTAGCAGCTCAAGTGTTAGGGATGCCATTTCACTCTGAGTTGCGAAAAGGCATTTTAGAAATATAGTCTAGGAAGCTTTGTTTTCAAAACTTTTTATTTCAGTTCCCTCTTTTGCAAGACTTTTAACAATTGTTTGAGGCAAGTGTAAATAGCTATTGATTAGGCTCCAAAGGTCTAAAGCCTCACACTTCTATTGATAATGAATTTAATGCACAAATCAGTTTGTATGGGGTGAAGGCCTAAGATATTACATTGTTTTTTCAGAACCTGCACTAATCTAGTTGTCAGTAACCACATATTTTGCCCTAATTTCATCAGTTCTTGGGGGGGGGAGGGGGAGGGAATCAGCATTAATGATTAAGTTTGGCATAATCTTTAAATGACACAGTTGAGGCCTTGAGTAAAAGTTTATGCAGAAAAAAAATAATTTTTAAGACATTTTGAGAAACTTTTTCTGCAGAGAGCCTATTATGAAGTTAACCTGCATAACGTTCTCCATTATCACAACAAACTCCGTTATAAAAAGACTACTTTCTTTTATATGCTGTATTTTGTAACAGATTTAGCAAAAAACATTCTGGAAAATAACAGAAACTGCAACTGTTCATTTAATATTTCTTTTATAGAATCCTGCAAATTCTGTCTGGTCAATGACTAGCATGAGCTTCCTGTAACCAGTAAGTGGAGGACAAGGGATGACAGTTCACTACTTATGCCACAGTAACTAAAATAACTGTTCTACTTTCTATATTTTAAAAGTAATTTAATTAGAATAGCTATCCAGGGGATATTTCTAAAACAATATACATCACTGATAGACTGTATGTGAAGTAGAGACTCAGGTGAAAAATTACAGCGTTACACAAACAAAACTAAAAAGAACCATAAACAAGCATTGATTGAAATGCCAGCAGATATCCAGAAACCCTGGGCCCTGCTTATAAAAATGTAATCTACATTGAGAGACTCTGAAAAGAAAAATCAACACAAGGAAAAAAAAAAACACAGAATAACTGTGAAGTTATTTAGAGATGATTGTTAATTATACATTTCACAGAATTAAACCATAGTTTTTTTAAAAGGTTAAGTAGAGGTAAGTGAATCTAATACAGAAGCAAGAATAACTGATAAATTTACAGCTCTGAAGTTTAAAGCACACTTCAGTTCATACATAACTTTTATTTGTAAAGCCTATATTCATAAAATGGACAATAACTGAGCAATTAACTTCTCCCACTTTGTACATATTAGTAACACATAAGCAGAATAAAAATTTCTTTTAAATATCAGCAAAAATTTGGGAGTCTAAAAGCAAAAAGTTGTATTATTTACTACATTAGATTTAATGTAGGTCATGCTGCAGGATGTGCCAATGTTTTAGAAACTGTCAGATTCATAGTATCCTTACAGACTGCTCTAAAACATTTGCATTAGTTAGCATCACCATCACATCAGAAACTAAGGTAGGTGCTCAAAATTTAAAAAGCAATCAAGTAAGAAAATAGAGAATGAGAGGACAAATAGGTACACTTGATTTACTTGCAAAAATATGTCTTAAAGAAAGCCTTAAATAAAAAGTCTTACTTACAGATGGAATCCCCTAGAAAGAAGGCATGCAAGTAATACCAAAAGAAATTCACATGTTTTATAAGCTTAGAAGCGAAAGGAAGAGAGATGACATGAAGGTGAATAACTTCTGAATTTGACCAAACATGAGGATGGAAGAAAGGAAAATAGTTTTCTGTTCAACAACAGCAAAGACAAAAGCATGTTTGAAGCCATATTTCACATTACTATACAGGGACACTGCATAAACCTGGAAGGCCATAAGGCAAAGTATTACACTGGTCTGCTATAGTTATATAGTAAGTCAGAACTGGGGATGGATTTTTAATGTGGGAATATCAACACTAGAATGATGGAATGATTTTTTCATGTGCTGCTAAAATATAGGAGGGACATACCTATACACTAACAGAACCTGTTACAGACCTACCAAAATAACATTAACTTTATATTGCTATAACTAAATAGTATAAACTCAGTGAGTACTTTTTGGAGAGAAGCTTTGAAGAAATTCAACTAATTCAGAGGTTAGAGAAATACAGTGCAAATGCAAAAGTATTACTGCAACACAATGGCTGTACCTAGAAAACAAGATTCAAAAGTGAGGGCACACAGAAAACTGTAATATAGCTACTGCTTTTAAACGAATTTGAGATTATGTAATTCTGATCAAAAAATAAACTCATTGCTTTTCAATTTGTAACTGGAAGATAATTTAAAATTGAAAGCAGTTCTTTGTATATAATCTATGCTATAACACAGAAGAGCATACATTATCTTTTCCTTAAAGACAATAATCTGGTAAAGCAAATCTTTGGCTAAATAGTATAAAAAAAGAACTGTCATATTTTTAAGTTAAAGCTATGATACTTGATTAAACTTCTAGGTAGTCTAGAACTAAGAATTACACCCAGGAAAATAAAACCTAACACTGGTTTAAATTTTGAAATTATTTCTCAAATTATCTCGAAGCTAATATTCTCTACTACTATTTGTCAAATAGCACAGTTGTAAATTATACTTATTTAAGTGTAGGAGGAAATTTCAAGGGGATATCCTGACTTGCTGTTCATTTAAATAAATACCCCATGTTCAGTTGCTCAATGAATCCATCACAGACTTAAAAGGAATAACGGCATTTGTTTTACACAAAGCCTTTTTTTTTTTTTTTTAGTTTTAAAAACATTTTACAACTTGAACTCTGTAATCCCATTTTTATATTCAACCTCATGGCCTCTGGATCCAATTGTAAGGCCTGATGCTACAATGAAATAATTGTTAGCCAGTGTAATACTTACAGCTTTCACTGAAAGTGAAGTGCCTTTCTAGGAATGTTAAAAACTGCACTTCTTTTCCAACTACTATAATAATGGTAAGGCAAGGTAAGTAAGTAATAACATGTCACAATGCTTAAGATACCTTTTTGGGCTTTAATGAGCTCCTTTCCGACTTCCAGAGTTACAAAAGCAGTACCATTAAGCACGATATCAGTTATTGTTCTCCATGCATTAGCAGAAAGTCGTTCAGAAGGTGAAATAAAGTTTCCAGCTGCATTGTTTATCACAACCTGAAAAAAGGGAAATTTGGAAGTTAACTTAAAAGAACTGCTCCTGAGACAAAAGCAAAGAATTTACAAGGAACTTCTTAGTGTATCCAGGTATGAAAGCAAAAATATCCTCATCAAATGAGGTACAGAGGTTAGGGAGAGAGAGAAAATAATCCAATCAGAAATTTTAAAATCTGCAGCACAGATATGTATCAGTAAGAGAAAATGAGCTGTATTTCCAAACTACTGTCATTACTAGTTTAGTACTGAGGAACAGTAAATGTAGAGGGTGACTTAAATCTCTGTTTTCCACAGTATCTCAAGCACATCCTAACAGAAAAGTTTGTCCCCACCAAGTTCCAACATCACATATGTTGGAACAATATTATGGATGCATGGGAATAAAAGCAAAAGAAGTTCAGGCAACTTGGTAACTAAAGTCTGGATTGGCTGACTGTTGCATAACAGGAAGTCAAATCAGTCATGACAAGGAGATTGTGATACAGTGTGCCACAAGCAACTGCTACAAAGCTTTCACTTAATAGAAGTACATCCCTCACTTCCTGCCTTTCTATAAACAATGATTAGGCTGAGGATACTTTCACTTTATCATCTGCTTAGCCCTTCAAGCCAGTAAAGAAGACAATGTTTCCTTAAGGGGACTAAGCGTCACATAAGCAGTTTTTAAACCAAAACCTATGTGGCAGATCCTGTATATTTAGTAATATAATATGCTGAAGCAATAAAATGGTCTATTGGTTAAGGAATGGCACCTTGATTCATGTAGGTTTGCATGCAAAACAAAGTCCTGAGGAACTTCCAGACTAAATCAAGACATTAGAATTTTCAGTAACAAAGCAGAGCACAGCACATATTACATAAATATAAAACTAATAATATACAACAGTCATAAATTATACATATAGATAGTAAATATAATTTAAAGGCCTCCCTGGAGTTATGAAGAAAAAAAAATCCAAACACCTCAAGATACTGAGGCGGTTATCTGAATCACTGAACAAATACAGCAAAGACATCATAATAAAACTACTGAACTAAGGACTGCACAATACAATCTTTGAGATATACAGGACTGAAAAAATAATCCATGGCAAAAAAATTATTGCTTTCTAATTGGGAGTAACAGTCTTAGAATGAAGAAAGCAAATCTACAAGGACTATCATACTGCCATTAACTTCTATTTTTAAGACCTCACCTCACATGTACAGTGGCAGGGAGTGATACCCAGGCTTGCAGTATTCATAAATTTACATCTCATGTCTGTCACTAAAAGAAAAACTGGATAAAAAGAACTGAACATTCAATTTACTCTGCAGTCTATCTTAAACACACAGATTATGTGAAATTAAACATAAAGTAAATGCTCATAAAGAACAAGTCATGGGAAGTATTTATTCAGAAAACTACTGGTGTACTAAAAATGTAATATATGGGAAGAAGTCTCCCCCCTCTCTGCACACACTTAAAATCTGGAGATCATAATGTGTTTTGGCCAAAAATGGCATTTAGCAGTAGTTAAAAAAATCCCAGAGTATCTTGTCTACAAATCAGGACAGTGAGCTGCCTTATTTCTGGCACTGTTATAGTAAACAGCTGCAAGAAATAGCTTCTCCACTTCTTAATACATTTAGAATTCAGTAGTTTCTCTACCACATCTATAAGAAGCTCTTGGTGAGTGCAAATTGTCTACAGAACACATAACAACAATTCTAAATCTACAGTAAACAGTTTTAAATCTATCCTTTACAACAATGTTGACAGCCTCATCATACTTCCTATCAGCTAGTAGGATCAAAGTTGCTATCTCACAATCAAACCAAAATTTGGTGCCTATCATCCTCTGGACTCCACCAGACCACTCTTCTCAGAGTCTGATGTAAAGAGCCCTGTGTTTTGTGCCAAACTATTAAAAAACAGATGCTTAGCTTGGCTGAAGACTTTTTTCTTGATTTTATGAGAAATTAGTCTTCAAGTTTGAACTTCCTTTGTGTATATTAATAAGCCTAAGCAAGGATCAAAGATGATGTTTATGGAAACTTCCATTTCTAATTTGTGAGACATTCTGTTAATAAGCAACAGGTGCAATTCAGTAAACACAGATAAGTCTACTTTTCAGGAAGGTTTAATATTCTGTTCACTTAATTAATGGAAAGAATCCCATCAGAATTGTCCTACTGTTTAAAAGAAAATGTTAGTCCTCAGTAAAGACAACAATGTTTTGTCTACCTGCTCTCTAAGTATTTTAAGAACCATAGGAATAGAGTAACCAGTCTGACTATGAATCTTTGCTTTACCTTGAAGTACTGTCACTGTTCAGTCTAGTGTCTCTTTAGATTCCACTAACTTTCTAGCATAGTTGTTTTCTTCATACCTACTGTGCAGAGTATTTTCAGTAATGAAGTTCTTTCCTTTCTCTAGAACACTTACATCAGGATGTCCTGCCACTTGGATTGCTTCAGCAACAGCATTCTTAACTGAAACTGGATCTCTCACATCACACTGGATGGCATGAACCTGCATAATAATGGAAAGACAGTTGTTAGTCTTGAAAACTATGTCACTCATAAGCTAAACAAGTCCACAGAAGCAGATAAATGCAAAAAAATTCTATGAAGTATAATAAGTAACATACTCACAATGCCTTAAAAATTTACCTTATTCCCTGTTTTAGAAGAAATTTCTTCTGCTGTTCCTTTCAAAACATCAAGCTTCCTAGAAAGTAGACAACATCCCTTATTTCAGTTAAATGCAATTACCACTCAGATTAATAAACTCTCATTAATTTTCTGAGCAAGTATGAGCTATTACTTAAAAAAAAGTGTTTGTGCAACATGCACATTGATGATTTTTACAAAAACTGAGCTTTAAGATTAAGACTGTTTAGACAATAACTTTCTGAAGGAAAACTTTAAGTAATTTCTTGTTAGTGCTACTTCAAAGCAACTCAGAAGTGACTACAGTAGGAGACTATCTGAAGCTAATTGCATGTCACAAGCTAGAAAAAGGATTTTATTTCAGAATGCACAATCATCATGCATAACTTAGCACTTTACTAGCATTAGCATTAATAAGAGATGCATATTGAGTTTAAAACTAATTAAACCACTGTTTGGATGAATGTCACAATGCTTCTGTTTATTTTGATTAAAAATGAGATTTTTTTTTTTTTTTGGTTTTACTGCAGTACTACTTAAAAGAGCTATAAAGAGACCATCAAGGGAAAACCAGGGTTCTTATTAAAGTCAGAAGAGGAATCGTTTTAACTCTTTATTGTGATTCAAATATGTATCAAGAACACCTGTAGTAATATATTAAAAATGTTTGATAATGCCCACTGCAATTTTTTGTTCCCCTTAAGGCTTTAGCTGAATTTATGACTAATATTCAGGGTTGACTATTTTGCTCCCACATTTCATGGAGAAGTATTTGGTTTATTTATTCCTACTGTTTTTTACGCAAATAGACATCTGTAGATGGATCTGCAAGTTTCTAGAATCTAGAATATGACACTATAATTTGAAAGCGCACTGAAGTGGAACAAATACAATAATTTTTTTCCAGTTTATGAAGAAAAAAACAGATCTATTCAGTATTTGGTACTAAATGAAAGCTCTAAAACATCTTCATTAATATTTACCGGCTTGCTATAACACACTTGGCACCTAAACTGGACAAAGCTGTTGTCATCCCTTTGCCAATCCCAGTACCTCCACCAGTTATAAAGGCCACTTTTCCTTGGAAGGTATTTGGTGGCAACATCACTTTTTGAAGAGGTGAAAAGAATGCAGCTTGTGGTGCACTGTTGTCTTGATGCAGCACATTTGGCCCACGGCTGAAAAACTGAAAGAAATTAAGAGAAAAGTCAGTTTTGTCTCCTTTCTCTATACAGGACTGCTATGCAAGATCACATTTTCTTGTGCCAGTGGAAGTAACAACCATAACTGCCTTAATAATAAACTGAATGTATGAATGACCAGACTGTTTTATAGCAACACACACAGACCTTCACTTTGATGCTAATACTAGACTAGGAAAGCACTTGAGCTATTTTTAGATATTCCACTGCAACTAGAGTACTGAAAAAATATTTTAACCAAGATTCTTGCTATTTTGTGCATTTTTGTATCTATAGCTTTTACTAAAACATGTGGAAAACAACTACCAACCAATTACTGATTCCCAGTAGGATTTGGGCTTCAGATTCATATCTGCACTGAATTTTATGTATAAACAAATCCACGTGATTTTGAGCCTACATCTCTATATATTTAAAAATTCAAAAGCTTTTGATCCTTTACTATTGCAGACAACAAAATCGTCTTCTTTACTGGAGAATGGGACAGAATCAAACTCCACAAGACTTGTCCCAGTTGGTACCGGAGCTGCTAATCAAACCAATGCTTGGTTTGACTGGTCATCTCCCAGACAAAACTGAGCGAGGTTAGGTTACAGCATCGAGCTCTGTCCCAGCAGAAAGACCATTTACAGTAAATTAGCCTCTCAAGAATTGGTCCCTGCAAAAAGACACATTTGGAATGTGTTTAAAAACACACATGAAAGCAGAAGAAAATTCAGTATTACACCTAGCAAACTATACCAGTAAGAAAACATCCCACTAATGCATTGAGAAATCTGAGATGTCACCAAGAAAGTCAACAAAAACAGCTAAGAGGACATTTCTAGCATCCCAAAGCACAAAATTAATTCAAGTCCTAATCTAATGACAGAAATAAATGCTTTGGGTCAGCAGCATTACAGTAGTAATTCAGAAATTCTCTTATTATTTAGAATACAAAAATTACCTTAACCTGAAGCTGCAAACACTTTCAAGTATAACAAAACTAGATTTGACTTTTTTACTTGCAAAAAATTAGAAGACTGTAAATTATATTTATTTTCTCTAATAATAACCTGTACTTGAGCCATAATGTGTTTATTTTAATACAAAAGAAATTCTAATACAATTTCAGGAAAGAAGACTGAATGGTTACTCTTGTATGATATTGCTAATAAAACATACAATTGTTCAATTCAATTCAGACTGACACGAAGAAGAAAGGTTGTTTTAAAATTGTAAAAATATTACAACTTATTATTCCATTTAGTAACATTTTCAACACTAAAATTAAGAAATAACATTTTTAGTGGTGGACAATTAATCCGTACATGCCAAAGCTACAATGCACCGGGGGTTTCATAGGACTTAAATATGGCCTGAGAAAGTATGCATGTGAATCTTTTTGTGAAGTAATACATCTGCATAAGTAATACGAGTGAAAACAGAGAGAATAATCAAGGAATTACAGTGACAATTGAATGGAGCCTAAAGCATGATGCTAATAACACCAAGGCTGCCGGTTCAATCCCAGCACAGGCCATTCACTTAACAGTAGGACTCGATGATGCATGTGGGTCCCTCCCAACTCAGAATATTCTGTGAAAAACTAAGATTGAAGAAGAGTTGTGGGTGCTATGTAGAACAAAATTCAGAAAGTAAAACTTGAACTAAAGCTAGAATTATCACAAAAGTAAAACAGTGCAGTAAGTCCTACAGCATTTGTATCAACTGTGTACTTAAAGGAATTCTTTCTGGGACTTGGGCTCTTCTTCTATGTGCAATAGGCCTGTCAAAAAAACTAAAAACCAAACAAACAAAAAAAGCAAACAAAAGGTAGTTCTGAGGACCACAAGTAGACCAAAAGGAAAACGTGAAGAACATTACATTTATCTGAAATAATCCAGTTCTTCAGATCAGATCCACTACTAACAAAATTGTAGAGTTTGTAAAATATGGATTTTTTTTTTTTAATTCTATTTAAAAAAATTGCATACTGTGACAGAGTACCACAATATTACTAAGCCTCCAGAAAAGGGAAGTATGAAGGTTCTCTCTTGGGACTTTCTTAGTTCCCTACTCATCCCTCTTCAGGAGAAAAGTTCCCCCTGGAGAACTTCAGCTGAAGGCAGAGACTGCAAAGCAAGACAGCACTTGGACTCCCTCTTCCTTCAGGATAGGGACATAACCCCTAGGCAGTACTGAGACTCCCTGATCAGGCGCTCTGCTAATGACAGACACACCCCACTGGTCTTGCTCACCACTGCAGAAATCATGCAAGCAGCTTTCCTTCTGCTCCAAGGAGGAAGATTAGGAAACAGGCCATACCAGGGGCTGGCAGAAGACTGCACCAAGACTAATAAAGTGCTGTAATCCAGCAGCCAGTGAAATTGGTATAATTCTATAATTCAGCAATCTTTTCATAAGACAGCTATTGTCTCATTACTAGCTTGCACAAGGGGCTTCTATGACAGGATGCACTCAATTTAATCATTCTACTATTTAAGGTCGAGTTTTTAAATTATGCCTCAAGTGTAAACAGAGATATAAAGAAGCCAGGAAACTGCTTCAACAAAACCAAACAAAACAAAACAAAACAAAAAAAAAAAAAAAAAAAAAAAAAAAAAAAAAAAAAAAA